>NW_007253389.1:257264-281979 GCF_000164805.1 Carlito syrichta
GGGCCCGGCTTGGCTGCGGGGGTCGGGGCGGGAGCGGAGCTCGGGCAGCCGCCCGGGCAGAGACCTTCCCGGGACAGCACAGGCCGGCCGTAAACAGACCCCCGTCCGGGTCCACGTGGAGCCGGCCCCCGGGAGTGCCCCCACCCAGCCGCCCCTGGCGACCGTCAGCCTCGCCCTCCTGGCCCGCACTCTCCCGCTCCTCCCCTTCTCTCCTCCCCGGTATAATTTTAGGGCTGTTAACACTTAAATGATTACCAAAAAAAAAAAAAAAAGTCTAAAAAGTCCCTTCTAGAGGGTGGTCCCCGGAGCCACCCGTTAGCTGCCAACCTGTCCGCCCTGCCCTGGTGAAACCTTCTCCCGCCTGCAAGTGTTTCCGGGAGACCTGCTTTTCCACTCCAAGCTGTGCCCTCTTTAGGAAGGTACTGCGAGTCGGGGTTCTCCCTGCTTTTTTCCAGGAATGTGAGGGGTTGGTGCTCCAGTGCCACTTTGAGCTGTGGTTTTAGCAGCTGACACGTGCACTGATAGCTATTAGCCGTTTTCCTAGTCCCGGGAAGGCACATGTGTATGTGTTCCGACTGCACCAGGGGCCTGCGGGATGATGGAGTGACCTGTCCTGACACCCCTGCGGTTAGCGGTGTGGGCCACAAGTTGCAAGTGGCTTGGGAAGTCTGGCCTTGCGCTCACAGAGTCTGGAAGTTGCAGGCTGTGTGTGCGCGCGTATCAGGAAGTTCTATAGGCTGCTTCTAAGGAAGTCACATGCACCGTTTGTGCGTGTTTATATGCCAGTGAGCGCTGGGCAGTGTGCGTTTGAGTTGGTATAGGGGACACAGGGTGTCAGACCAAGAGGTGATTCCCAGCGTTGGCTGTCAGGGCTGTTGTCGCCGAAAAAAAGGTGACAGTCATTGGCCGTGGTTTGGGGGGAGGGCAGAACCCCAAGTCAGATTTCAGTCGAGTCGAGAGTGGGATGGAAACTAGAAGTCATCGGGCTCAGGAACTTGGGAGCCCTTCCTTCTCCCAAGCATTCGAGCTTTGGTCGATCTTCCATAGCCCGGCGAGCGCGGCAAGCCGGGAGGGCACCCTGGAGGAGGAGGCAAGCGAGCCGAACGGGAGCCCTGGGCCGCGGGGGCGAGAGGGGGGAGGACTGGGCGGGGAACTCGGGTGACTCACGTCGGCCCTGTCCGCAGGTCGACCATGGTGGCCGGGACCCGCTGTCTTCTAGCGTTGCTGCTTCCCCAGGTCCTCCTGGGCGGCGCAGACGGTCTCATTCCCGAGCTGGGCCGCAGGAAGTTCGCGGCGGCGGCGTCGTCGTCGGGCCGCCCCTCATCCCAGCCCTCGGACGACATCCTGAGCGAGTTCGAGTTGCGGCTGCTCAGAATGTTCGGCCTGAAACAGAGACCCACCCCCAGCAGGGACGCCGTGGTGCCCCCCTACATGCTGGACCTGTACCGCCGGCACTCGGGCCAGCCGGGCGCGCCCGCCCCGGACCACCGGTTGGAGAGGGCGGCCAGCCTCGCCAACACGGTGCGCAGCTTCCACCACGAAGGTGAGGCGGGGCGCGGGGCGCGGGGGCGGGGAGTCCCCGCGCAGCGCCCCCCGCTGCGGGCGGACAGACTGCCGGCGTCCCTGGAGAGGCAGCTCGGCCAGGGCGCCGCGGACGTTTCCATTCCTGCTTCTGTACCGTCCGGCCTGAATCTGATTTTAAGGCACTGCTTGTGTGGCGGGGCAGCCAGGGATTCCCCTTCGCTAAATCCGCACCCTTTTCCTGGCGTGCAGCCAGCGGAGCGACTCCTCCCCCAGGAACTGGAGAGAAATCAAGTGATGGGGAAGATGAGGGCAAAAGGCATGCCCCTAGTCAGCTCAACGTGCAAGAATTCCGCAGGGGGAGAAGGAGAAGAAGGAAGGCGGGCTGGGAGTTCTCGAAGTCTGTTTGGAAGCGTTTGCTCTATAAATCTACTGCTTCAGCCGGGGTTTCAGCCTACACAGGGCCAGGGGCGGAATTTTCAGAGATAGTATTGAAAAATCAAAGCCCAGGGCCCCAAAGTCTTTCTAATTTATAGTTGATCTGGGCCTGGTTTGGAAGATTTCGGATCCCAATTTAATCCCCGTGAGAGATCAATTCCACAATCAATCTTACTGTTTCCACAATGACTTTCTTGTCTCGTGCTTAAATCTGAGACAGGCTCCGGAGTAGAGACAGGGCGAGCCTGCAGATAAAAGCATTTGCAGCCGCTGCCTGTTTTCCCTCATGTGCAATTGAAATGTGAATTTTTTTCTCTTATGATACTGCATGTGGTTTTTTTAAGGTAGGATATTTCTGCTTGCTTCATCAGAAGGGCATTAGTGGGTCTGAAATTTCTAACAGCAGCTACTGATATCTCTGGTCCCTACATTCTTAGGGCAATTAGTCAAAAATATATTCTACCTTAGTTCTTCTCCTATGATTTAAATGTCACTTTGGCTTAATTCTAAATAGAGCATGAGTTCCTTCGGGTGCTACCAATGAGTACCATTTGTATATTGTGCATCCCAGAGTGACCGCTTGTAGGATATTGGGGAGTTGGGAGTGACGTTCCCTTTCCCTTGCCTTGCTGTAGTGGTAAATTTCAAGTGGAAATCTACACTGCCATACACAAATCGCAAATGGCACGGCCCAAGTTTTCTCTCAGTGTGAAGGATGATTTATTCTTCTGAGAACACTGGTTGATCCTGGGAAGAAGTCCCAAAGGCAGGTCACACAACAAAAGATAGTTTATCATCATTGAGGCAGCTCTGTATTATGAAAGGGATGCTGAATTGATAATTCATTCATTTTCTAGCTTGTTTCTAAGTGAGGTGCTCTCTGCTAGCAGACATCAGAGACTGGAAAGTCAGTATGTTTCTAAGTGAGGTGCTCTCTGCTAGCAGACATCAGAGACTGGAAAGTCAGTAAGACCTCATTATTCTTTAGAGTTCATCTACTGAGAGCAGAAGTTGTCTGTTGTCATATGTAGAAATGTTTTTATTTGTATTCCTTCTGTCATAACCTTGGGGTGATTATAGATCCAGCTTATCGTTCCCAGCAGATGCCGTTTAGGAGAGTTTTTCTGGATAGAAAGGTAACAAGAACAGCTGTTCTAGCCAGCTCTTCTGGTCATTTACTACAGAAAGCATTCTTAACTTTGTGTTCAAGGTCAACAAGGTGCTGTGTGTCTCTCTGGGAACTTAAAAGGAAGATTATTTAAGTCAGTGAACACCTAAAACATTCCATTGTGTGAGGATCTCATAAGTAAGATCTGCATATTCTTTCACTCTTCCTCTAGAAATGGTTTGATCAAAACTAAACAGGCTTTGCATTATTTGAGTGTGCTATTTTGATTTAAATAGCATGCTTGAGTTTATAAGTCAGCACTTATATCTTCAAAAGTGTAAATGTTACATACAAAACAGTACAGAAGTTACCAACTATATTAATATCAACTTGCTGTGACTTCAGATCTTAATGCAATTAGATCATGGAGAAAAGCTACATAGATTTTGCCCCAAATTTCAACAAATGCGTTCCTTTTCTTGTTATGTCTTATATATCATCATTTGACTGGGTATGGCACTTTTTGAAGATTATCTGTTGTTGTGTAACCCAGGATTTGATTTTTATAAACTTCCTTGTGCCACGCATGGCACTAAAAAACTTTTAATAAACCACGTGATAAAGGTTGCTGGTCCCAGAGCAGAATTTGGTTTATACAGCATTAATGGGCATTTATTTGGTAACGGACCAAAAAAAACCTATTACAAGAATTGCCCGTGTGTGTGTGTGTGTGTGTGTGTGTGTGTGTGTGTGTGTGTATAAGATAGTTTGGTGGTGGAATCATGAGACAAGAGATATCATGATGAAGTTCTTTCAACCAATGTGAATATAATGGTACCATGTGATAGGAAATCTGAGACAGAATTATTAGTTATTTTCTTCTGTTGAACTTCCTTCAGTCCTTTCTACAGTTGCTTAGTTGCTTTTATTCAAGAGAGTGTAAGGTTTGCTAAAATTGTCTCTTGTCAAAGTCATTAAGAAGTGCTGTAGCCACATAGGCCTTTCAGAACTGCCATTGGAATAGAAAAGTCACTTATCTAACTGGAAAGAGTATTTTATACTTTGCAGCAGTTGGAAACACACTGAAATTGGTTGACTTTATTGGCCCTGTAAAAACTCTTTATGTTTTTCTGTCAGATCAAAATGTAGAAGGACCAGGTGCTTGTTTTCCACACTCTGAAGGACACATTATTTTTTTTCTTTTTGTATAAAATTACTACTTTATTTGCTTCTATGACTAAAGTAGCATTCAAATATAGATGAACCCTCCTCCCACAAATCTAATTATCATGAAAGTATCCATACAATAGGAAAGCTCAAGAAACAACTATTGCCCTATGGTGGAGGATTTTGGCACAAATTCCCAGAGCAAACAAAGGATTTGGACACGTAGAGCCCCCAAAACCAGTACTCACTTGGTAAGGCTCCCTTGTGCCCCCTGGCATTTCACTGTCATGACATTAAGTAGCAGAGTTATTGTCTTTGAATATGGTCAAATATTTGAGGTTGAGGCTTTGGTGCCCATGACACTTCCTTGGGACTGACATTTTCTATTCTACTTCTTTTTAGTGGTTCTCCTAAGTCTCTCTTGATCCCCTTTTATTGAGCTATTTTATCTTTTTAATATATGTCCTTTCTGTAGTTCACTGAATGAACAGATGACAGAAGCATTGGAACACTCTAAAGGTGTTGGCGCTGAGGGTGGGCAGAGGCCAAATCAGGATCAACAATGAAGACCATGCCCTTTTTTCCTTTAGTTGCCATTTCCTTGACTGTCTTGAAAAAGAAAAAAGATGATTCTTTCTAACCATTGGTATTTTATCTTTTTCCTCTTTGATAAGTCCTCTAACCATGGTTTTATCTTCTAGAAAAATCTTGCATAATGTAATCAGCCCCTTTCATTTAGTGTGAAGGCAGTGATTCCCAGCCTTATGGATTTTGCCAACTTATCGCCAGGTTTTGTTGTTGATTTAATGGAGGTGTGTTTTTGTTTTTCAGAGTGTGGCAAAATTCTCAAAGCATAATGTTAACCTTCTTTTTTGATAAAGTTCATCATACTTTATTTAGAACAAAAAGGCAGCCACAAAATAGTCATGGTTCCAGACAAGATCCACAAGTCCCAGTGGGACTCGTGATTTTACTTTCTGCTCGTTTAGTTCTATCTGCTCTCTCCATCATCCCTGGGTTCTATATCTCTGTCCTGTCAGTAGGACAGCACCGATCTTATCTTTGTATTAAATATACACTTGCCCAAAGTGGTTTTGACTTTTGCTTGAGTTTTTGACTCCTCCCCTTTGTTAGGTGGTGCTAGAAACTTGGGAACTGCAGGAGACTCAGGTTCATAGCTCTGCTCTTCATATGCTTTCTGTATGAACTTAGGAAAGTTATATAACTGTGTGAGCACCAACAATTTCATTTAAAAGATGGAGATAATGCCATTTTTTTTTCTTTAATCAGCTTCTTGTGAGATAATTCATGCAAAAAAGCATTCGGCGCATTAGCTAGCATTATCATGGAGACTTCTTTTATAATGTCATATTCTCCCCTTCTTTAGGGAAGTGGAGGTCAGAGTGGACATAGGCTGCCTGAGAGAATTCAGCTCAGTCTCTTGAATTATTTTAAGGTAGATGAATAATCGATATAGTAGAGATGATTAAATTAGGACTCTGCTTTTAACGGAGAGGTCAAATATCATTGTTGCCTTGTTTTTCTTCATTTCCTCCCATTTTTTTGTAGCTATAGTTCCATACATGGGGTTGAGAACTTAGAAGCTCACAAACTCAGGTCAAAGATAGGTCAGAATCCTCAAACCCCTTAGCAAGTTTAGCTTATTCAGCATGGGATATTAACAGAGAATAATTTTATATGCCTCCAAAAAAGCATATGTTACTTTCTCCAGTAAATGCTCTATATTTTGGCCATCCCCAGGTTTGCTGTGATAATGTTCAGAAGACTTTTTTTCTGTAATTTATTTCATTTCAAATCAATTTTGATTCTTCTACCCTCAAGGAAAGACTCATAGTCCTCCCTTGCAGAACAAAGGAAAAGGTGGCACATGCCCTAACCTTGGGCAATTAGTTTCCTGGGTTTGGGGTTTTCTGTGAACCTTTGACTTACCTCTGTGACCTGAGTCTGTGTCCAGGGTCACTATGATGGAAGCATTTGTATTAAGGATGCTTATCAGGGTCTTTCAAAGAATAGGTTCATTGAGGTGCAGTAGGAAAATGAAGAAAGGTCTTCACATTAGCTGTTTCTTATTTAATGTTGTATTTTTTTCTCCTATCCTAAGGCCACTGAGTAATTCTCCTTTGCTGAGTCTACTTACCTCCAGTGAGATTTTGAACTGCATGAAATTGCTGTTTTCTGTTACTCTAGTTGAATAGTTGCAATTTTAGATGATTCAATCCTATCTTTGTTTTTTTGAGGCCATTATTCTACTTGATGCCTCTTTTATACCCATCTTCTTTATTTCATATGCCTGTCCCTTATACGTACCTTGGAAGTTATCTCTTCATCCTCATTCTCTGGCCATGTAGTGTACATATGTGTGAGAATGTGTTTATCATTCCTTTTAATTTATGGTTTGGGATTCAGGGTTTTCCTTACAATTATGATTTCCCTTGGTCCCTCTGTTACTGTAACTCGTGAGTGAATGACCTGGATAATATGCCTTTCTTTCCCTCTCTTTGAAAGAAAAAAGAGTGTTTTGGGGTGTGTTGGTATCAGATATGGTAGTAGCTCAGGTGCAGGTCTGGCTTTGCTGTCACTGGGGTTTTGGGCTGCTGATTTGTACCTTCTCTGCTGAAAAATTGCCTTCAGCAGAAACATCTGAATTGAAAAGGGGGAAAATAAGCCAGATACAGTCCTTGATACTTATTGGGAGCCATTGAGAAGAGTCCAGGTTCCATTGGTGGGAGGGTTATTTTAATTATTGTGCCTGACCTGGCCATTAGCTTAACCCTGGGATTTAGTATGTGGGTAGAAAGGTATCCCCAAGTAGCTTGGATTAATAGGCACAAAGGGATCATGGAGGACTTGCTTGGCCTGGTAGTCTCTATGTCCGAGTACATGAGCTTTAGAAGATTGTTCTGTTCCAGGTCCCAGGTGGCCCACCCATGGCCTCAACTCTTCCTTCTTGGCCAACACTAATTTTTTTTTAACTTATGTCTTTAACAAAAAGGCACTTCAAAAATACTCCTCTAGAAATCTACATTTAAATGTGAAAAATATCCTTTAATGCCTAGAAACTCAAAGTATGGTCCACCAGCTGGCAGCATCCTCTCCCCTGGGAGCTTGCTAGAAATACAGAATTTCAGACCCTTCCCCAGACCTAATGAATCAGAGAATCTGCATTTGAAGCTTTAGTTGTACCATGTAAACGTTAAAGTTTGAAAAGCATTGCATTAAAGCGTTAGTCTGTAATTTGGGATAAGCTTCTCCCAGTGAACTTGGGGCTTCCACTCAGCTTGTGTAAAGACTGTTGCTTTGATGATGAAGGTTTATACAAGATTAGAACTTTTGAGTGAGTGATCTGACACAATTCTCCTTTGCTAAGGCATCTTGATTCTGTGGACAACTTACAGCTGCTTATCTTTAGGAGCCATATACCCATAAAATTAATTTAAAAAATAGTCTTCTCTTATGATGAAATGGAACTATAGCAAAATTGATTTTGTTAGCACTTGGGTTGAGATTCTGAAAGAAGCAGACAAATTTTTTTGACAGAGAAATGCTAGAGTGTGACAAAGCAAATATACCCAAATACCTCAAATTCTAGTGCTGTTTATTATCAATTTAATAATAACATTGTACTTGTGGTGATTTGCAGCTACAAGCTTTCAAGGTGCTACGTTGTATTTTATTGTTTTCTTAGAAAATAGTACTTAAAAACTGAAATTCAGGAATCTCAAATCAGACAAAGTTTTTATGCATGGTCCATTTAAATTACTATTTTGAAATAATGATAATAGATATAGAAGGGTTATTCTGTAGTAGGATGAGATTGTCCTTTATATCATGTATACCATAACAGTATTTTTGTAAATTTTCCCCAAATTTTTGGTTTTGGTAGTGCAGCCTGTTATTGGGTAGGAGTATGTTTTGAAAATGGCTGTTTTTTAAACGATAACAACAAAAAGTAAAGGAGTTACAAACAGAAGACAAATTCATTTATTTTCTTCCAGAGCATCTAAAATAAAATTTTGATTTTTGAGGTCATAAGGAGGTGAGAGAACAGACAACAGTTGGGAAGCTGTTTCTCTTGAAGTTGTTTGACCTTAATTACTACAGTGGCCTAGTACCACCCATACGTTTCCAAAGAAGTAGATCCCTGTAAATGCCTTTGTCTCTGGACTTTTGAGTAAAATAGTAGGGTGTGCTTTGCAAAATGTCATCGTTGATGTTGAATTTCAGAGTCTTTAATTAGGAACCTGAAATCTGTATATCGAGATTTGTAAATCATCTAAATTGCAGAGTAATGTTTTAGAATACTGCTTAAGGGATTGACATTAAAGCCTTTTTTAAAAAAAGAAATGCAATAATTTCCTCAAATCCTCACTCATTAGATCTCTACTAACTATAGTGCTGACTTTTTTTTTTTCCCTAAAGTCTGTGAATTCCAAAGAAATGCTTCAGCATTTCCCCCATTATTATAGCCACCTGGAAACAGTGTTCATGCATTGGATCAAAAACACAACAATGAATGATGAAATGTTACTCAGTGGTATGCATCCTGATCCAAACATAGAAGAGGGAGAAGGGAGACTTGTTTTTTATTTAATAAGGAGATTTTTGTTTTCTGGTTACATACTTTTTTACATGGGTTAACTCAGATTCCACAATGAGGTTTAAACATTCTCAGTAGATAATCAATTGTCGTTATTTCTCTTACTGAATGACTTTTCTTCTTTTTTCCCTGACTTTTCTGTACTAAATTAGAATCTTTGGAAGAACTGCCAGAAACAAGTGGGAAAACAACCCGGCGATTCTTCTTTAATTTGAGTTCTATCCCCACGGAGGAGTTCATCACCTCAGCAGAACTTCAGGTTTTTCGGGAACAGATGCAGGAGTCTTTGGGAAACAATAGCGGTTTCCATCACAGAATTAATATTTATGAAATTATAAAACCTGCAACAGCTAACTCAAAATTTCCCATGACCAGACTTTTGGACACCAGGTTGGTGAATCAGAATGCAAGCAGGTGGGAAAGTTTTGACGTCACCCCCGCCGTGATGCGGTGGACTGCACAGGGACACACCAACCATGGATTCGTGGTGGAAGTGACCCACTTAGAGGAGACACAAGGCGTCTCCAAGAGACATGTTAGGATTAGCAGGTCTTTGCACCAAGATGAACACAGCTGGTCACAGATAAGGCCATTGCTAGTAACTTTTGGCCACGATGGGAAGGGGCATCCTCTCCACAAAAGAGAAAAGCGTCAAGCAAAACATAAACAGCGGAAGCGACTTAAGTCCAGCTGTAAGAGACACCCTTTGTACGTGGACTTTAGTGATGTGGGGTGGAATGACTGGATTGTGGCCCCCCCGGGGTATCACGCCTTTTACTGCCACGGAGAATGCCCTTTTCCTCTGGCTGATCACCTGAACTCCACTAATCACGCCATTGTTCAGACGTTGGTCAACTCCGTTAACTCTAAGATTCCTAAGGCGTGCTGTGTCCCGACAGAACTCAGTGCTATCTCGATGCTGTACCTTGATGAAAATGAAAAGGTTGTATTAAAGAACTATCAGGACATGGTTGTGGAGGGTTGTGGGTGTCGTTAGCACAGCAAAATTAAATATATATATATAATTAAATATATATATATATTTTAGAAAAAAGAAAAACAAACAAAAAAAAAACCCAGTTGACACTTTAATATTTCCCAATGAAGACTTTATTTATGGAATGGAATGAAAAAAAAAAAAAAAAACAGCTATTTTGAAAATATATTTATATCTACGAAAAGAAGTTGGGAAAACAAATATTTTAATCAGAGAATTATTCCTTAAAGATTTAAAATGTATTTAGTTGTACATTTTATATGGGTTCAACCCCAGCACATGAAGTATAATGGTCAGATTTATTTTGTATTTATTTACTATTATAACCACTTTTTAGGAAAAAATAGCTAATTTGTATTTATATGTAATCAAAAGAAGTATCGGGTTTGTACATAATTTTCCAAAAATTGTAGTTGTTTTCAGTTGTGTTGTATTTAAGATGAAAAGTCTACATGGAAGGTTACTCTGGCAAAGTGCTTAGCACATTTGCTTTTTTGCAGTGCTACTGTTAAGTTCACAAGTTCAAGCCCAGAAAAAAAAAGGATAATCCACTCTGCTGACTTTCAAGATTATTATATTATTCAATTCTCAGGAATGTTGCAGAGTGGTTGTCCAATCCATGAGAATTTACGTCCTTATTAGGTGGAATATTTGGATAAGAACCAGCATTGCTGATCTAATATAGAAACCCTCCCCCCCCGCCCCTTAATTTGCAGAAAGAAGAAAGCAGGATCAATAGAAATAATTAGGAAAATGGTGAAAGTGCAGGAAAGTGAATGATGATTTGTTGTTCTTCTTTCCTAAACTCCCTTCAAAGGGGCTGATCTGGCCAAAGTATTAAATAAAACATAAGATTTCTTCATTATTGATATTGTGGTCATGTATATTTAAAATTGGTATCTCGTGGCCCTCATCACGAGTTGGAAATAGATTTGTATTTTACCTTTACCTCATTTGAGAGCTCTTTATTCTCCAAAGGCCTCAATTTCCTAACTTTGCTCAACACACAACAAAATTATGCACATCATGTTTTCTGCCCACCCTGTGTTCTCTGATGGATCAGCTTGCTTTTCTTTCCAAAGTTATGTGTTTGAATGCATTTCTCCAAATGTTAGACCTATTTCAGATAATAATATCACAGCTCTGGCATTTCATTCTATAAAGCCCAACCTGTAAGAGAAAATGGTGCATTTGTACAGCATTCACAGTGATTACCTTGTACTTGTATTTTTGTCTCTGAAGTTACGTATTTTAGATGGGAGTGTGGAACAAGGTAAGGAATAGCTGGAAAATTGCAAGCAAGTCCTTTGATGAGTCATATTTACACTAAAGGTAATTGTGTGATTTGCACAATAATATAGTATTTTTCACATGAACCTCTTTGGGGAGAAAGATTTAAGCGAGAACTAAAGCCTACAAAACAAGCAAAACCTGGGGAACCCAAGATAATGTTTCAGAGATAATATTCCATGCAACAGAGGCAACGGTGCCAAAAAATTAGAAAGGGAAAGTGTCTGAGATCAGCTTCTACAAGAACATCTGCCAACTGGACTGAATCCCAAACAGAATGAAGTCAAATTAGGCCGCTCAGAATGAACACTTACCAGTGTCAGGGCTTCTGTGCCCTGGGCTGGAATCAGACCCAAGAAAGGATTCAGTGGATATATTTGTAAGAGTAGGGCACCCACAACTCCTCACTATTTTACTGGCTGTGTTTTAGGTCACTTTCCAAGATTTGTGTCCCCTTTGATCCTGCCATGATTAGTGAAGCCTAGTTCTAATCTCCTTCCTTAGCCCCTGTCTTGGAACTGGCTTAAAAAATAGTGTTATATTTTTGGAATGATGGAACAGACTATTATAATCAAATTCTTCCCACGAATTAACTTTTGATGACCATGAACAGAGTTACATTTCAGAGGTTATGAGGTTATGTAAACCTTATTTTTAAAGGTAAACTATAGTTATCTTTTACTAATACTAGTTAACTTTTAAAATCTTTTAGTGTCTTTTTACCTCTACTCCTGTTGTTCTTGATTAGGTGAAAAACATTACATTAGACCCAACCATGGAGGGCAGAGTCATCTTTGTCCTTCAGCTGTTCCTCACTCCCTCTTGCCATGGAAATGAGAGGCAGACCGTGTAGTCTTAGCATCCTAAAAATAATAATCTCATGTTTTCTCATCGTCAAATTCTCTAGATGAGAGTGTGAGAGTGTAGCATGAGAATTTCATCCTTTGCCAGTTCTGCCCAACCCTTTGATTTTTTTGTTTGTTTGTTTCATGGGTTCTGATTTTCTTGGTTAAAATTGCTTTCAGTGGTGTCAACTTAAATATGTTCTCTTGCAATATATGCCTTTAATATACACACAACAATCAATGTATAAATATGCATTTGAAGATTTGTGTAATATAGATTACATATGTGTAGATGACGGAATTTTCCATTTCAGTTTAGGTTCAGAGGTGTTGTTATAGCTGGGGACACTGACCCTCTTGGCAGCTCATTTGAGAAACGATATTTGTGCACGCATTCTACATTCTAAGAGACACTTAGGCTCACTTTCTTCATTCTGAGGAATAGAGAGTCGTAATGAACACCATAACACTGAATTTCTTGAATTGTAGTCACTATCCTGGAAGGATACTTTCAATCATTTTAAAGTTGGCTTAAAAAAAAATCAGAATGCATATCCATTTCTGAATTTTGTGGGGCTGCCTTTAAAAATCAGAAAGATTGATCATGTTTTTCTGTGTTTGTCTCACTGCACATGTCTCCCTGGCATGATTTTATCCTGTATGGCACATCCGGGTTATTGTGTTCATTTCTTGGCCTTTAAAAATTGGGAAGAGGGAGAGTGAGTGGTTTACAGATCTGTCTGTGCTTCCACCTTGTTATAATTTTTACTCAAATCACTGCTTTAAATTGTACCTTAAGGGGCCAGAAATGGAGAGATGACCTGTAAATCCGGTTGATATAACAAGCTTCGTAATCACTAGATAACCTGGGTGGTCTGTAATTTTTCCCTCTTTTTTTTTTTTAATTAAGGGAAATAATGTGTGCAATTTAAAGTGCTTTTAAAAATAGTATATTTCTATTCCATATCAATAGATACTGATTCACTGAATGCATCTATGCCACAGCCTCCTTATCTGTTATAAGGCAAAAGGAATCTAGCCTTGCAGTAAGGAATAATTTAATCTAGAGTAATTGTGACTTGGATTGGCAATCCAAACAAGTAAGAATGTCCTGGCACTAGTGCTTTTCTGTTTGAATTTTTGCAGAGAGTGGGTAGTGTGAGGTGGGGATAAAAATGCAAGTCTGCTCTGCTCAGGTAAATTGCCTTTCCTCTTTCCTCCACCCTGCTGACATAAATTACAGCCTTATGGTATTCTCCAGGGCAGAATTTTTCTGACCATTTTCCTGCCCTGCAAACTTCAAAGTGAACTTCTACCTAACTTAGGGGACCAATGCTCTAAATAAAACTTCTTAGATTTTAATGTGCAGCCGAATGACCAGGAACGCCTTAAGGAGAATGAAACTTTAATGTGTATACATACCCCCTGGAATCATGTTCTATAATAGATTATGTTTCAGTGAGTCTGGGGTGGGGCCTGAGATCCTGCATTTCTAATAACAGGCCCAAGGACCACAGTTTGAGTAGCACAGCCCTAATGAATATCTTCTTTGTGGTAACAGCAAAAGTTGGACCAGGTTTAGGCCCCTTTCTAAGAAAAAGCACTTAAAGGAAAAAAAACAAAAAACAAACTTGCACACAGAATGGCATCTGAATACATTTCACCATCTCTGAAATGATGCCCTACATTTTTTTTTTCAAAGACATTCTTTTCCCCCACAAGATGACTGGCAATTTTGTGTTCTAGCCACCCTCAGACATGAAAACACTTGGTTGCTTATCTTGTAAAATCTTCTCGGCTTGCCTGCTTGGGCATGTATGTAGTCAGTTTAGTCAAATACGTGTCAGTACATCTATGTGGATGAGGAGCAGGTGCAAGCCCTTTAAAACGTACTTTTAAAAAAAAGTTTAACACTTAAGTCAGTCCACTGAGCTGATCCTGTGTGATCTTAGTGCCAAGTGTCTGAGTTAAAAGTTTTCCCTTTGAAGGCAGCAAATAGATGTCATACATTTGAAGCATTTGTTTATACTAAAATTGATGCTTGATTTTTTTTTAAGTTCTAAGACAGTTCACTGTACAGCACCATCGAGCCTACAGGGTGGTATAAAGCTTCCAAAGCTGGTATTTGAGGTTTGATGTAATGGCTATTGGAATTTTCAATGCTACAGTTGGCTTTGAGTAAGGTGCTTAAAATGGGCTCAGGCTAGAAAAAGGAAAAGGAGTTGATTTCCCTTTGGAAAGGGGAGTCAGGGAAGAAATAACTTTCTGTCTTTGCTCAGTGCTAGCACCTTTATGCATATATATGTGTGTGTGCCTGTGTATGTGTACTTTTTATGTATGTCTACAGTGATTCATCTTTGGAGTCCAAATGCTGAGTGTTGTAGGGGTCTAATATTTTTTCATTGAGTTTGTCATTTTGTTTAGGTCTCTAAATTTTGAATTGAGTACCCCTGAGGTGCCTAAGCAGCACTAAGCCAGACACTGACTGTAACACAGCTTAAAAGCTTGTGCTTGCCCCGCGCTCCGGGCGGCGCTCCAAGGCATTGCCAGGAGTCCATTATCGTGGCAGTCCATTCTGAGGAGGAGGTCTCCAAGCAAACCACCGATCTGCTTAAAGCCTCTCTCATAAGGAGCAGGATCTCATCTGGACTGCATTTACACTGGAACCGCTTGGCCACAACACTATGAGAGAATAATTATTGAACTATTTTACTGTACAACTATTTCCAAATTGTTGATTTTTTATTGATTTCAGGAGGCAAGCTAATTGCCCCATGGCAACTTGATGTTAACGTTTAATGAAGATCAGGAAACAGAGTTTATGAAAAGCTTTTGTATAGTAACTGCAAAGTTTCAAGAACTGTTTTATACTTCCTGACAGTGCTGGGCCTAGCTTAATGGTTTGTTTTTATTGCTTAAGAGTGTAAACCTTGCTTTAGCCTGGTGTGTGGAAACTATACCCTCATCCCGCATTACACATTTTCTCTTTGCTTTTTACTCACTCCCGGCTTCCTTTTCTGCCATCTACAATCAGGATTTTTTCTGTTTCAATTGTTTGAAAATGAATTTCTATCCTAGCACACTGACACACACACACACACACACACACACACACACACACACATATGCACACACACACTCATGAAGTTAAGTGTCTGTATTGTTTCACTTTGTTTTGGGTGGAGTTTCTTTTCGGCTCTTGGTTGCTAGACAACCAAGCAGACAAAAGTTAAAGATTGAAAAGGCATTTTTAAAGATGCCAATTCTTGGCAGCAGAACTATTTTATCTCTGTCTTTATATGGAAGGCTTAGTAGTCTCACCAAGTTACCCTGACTTTTTGTTGGGTAGATGGCTGGTAGAATATTTTTTGAAGTCTTGCTCTTAAGGCATTATCTGTTTGAGAACTTTATTAAGTGTTGTTCCCATTTGCTGGAACACGCTTCCCACCTGGATTGACACACACAAAAAAAGCCAGCTTGGTTTCCAAGGGTGTGTTTTAAATCACTAATAAAGCTGAGCTCCAGTTCCCAGCTGCGCAATTGTTTCAAGGCAAAGAGGTAGAGAAAAGATTGCTTTTTGAGGTAAGATTTAGAAACACAAGCTTCAGTGTGTGGATAATACTGTCCCCAGGAAGTTACTTTTGCCTTTTTGGTAGATAGTACTGGATTTTTTTTTTAAATTCTTAAAAGCCTAATTTTAAATCAAAGTCATTTGCTCCTTTCGGTAAGATGCTTCAGGAGCATGTTATAAATACACAATCTTTATAGATCTGCCAAGTTGGACATGTGTCCACAAGTTCATCTTGCATGTGTACACAATTTGTAGCTACATGCTTTCCTCATGGAGGTCTTCCCTTCTTTCTAGTTCATTCTCTGAGATGCTGCTTCTCTGACTGTCTTCTGTGTGGGGTTCCCTTTGCTGGAATTCAGTCAAATCTGTAGAAAATTTTAAGCACTTTCCTGATTCATTTACAGCCAGGATTTCCTGGCATGGGGATCAAGTGGAGAGCCCTGAAGTTTGTTCTTCACAGACTGTCTTGGACATTAGGTTCTTCTGAAAACTGTCTGGCCTATACATATAAGTCTAACAAAATATCTCCTATAAAGAAATTTGACTTAGAAATTGCTCAATCACTTCGTTTAGCTGGTAAAACTACAGGTCTCCAAAGTGCACCACTGTTGTAAATATTGCAAGCCATGACAACATTTATGCTTACATACTTAGGCCCTAAAGTGAATCAGACTGCAAGCTTAATGATAGTCAATAGGTGAGCTAAATAGAAACAGGGACACAGATTCAGGAGAGATTTTCAATATTTCATAGTCTCATAGAATTTGGTATGTGTTTGCTGCCTGAAGATAGATTGGATAGCTTGGCTGAATACTAGAAAATGGGGAAGAATTGGAGAAGTTGGGGAGGTTAAAAAATATACACACATATATAAATACACACATATAGTGAGGTCAATGCTGCTTTCAATAGCAGAAGGATGATTTCTAAATAGTATTATAGCACAATAACCCATTTCTTGTGGTGTTGTGAAGCATTATGCCTGTGCAGAGATGGGCTCAGACTTTATTCTTTTGGGGGGAGTGCATGCTTTATTTATTTATTTTAAAGATGTGGGGTACAATCAGGATTAGGTATAGAAATGGTCATTGTACAGATAAAACTTGGGCCTGACCTTGGTTGCCACTTTGCCTGGTTTGAGATCAAGTACCCTTATTGATGAAGTGTGCCCCCACACTTACTCTTGAGGGTTTCCTCCTTTTTGAACTTCAGAGAATGAACGGTTCTTGGCTGAAAGAGAACTGAAGACTAAGTATTCTAGAATCCTCTTACTACCAACACCTACCCAAAGGAAAATATATTCTTGCCTGATACAAAAGTATCAGATTTCACATCAATATTATATTTTGTAGAAATATATCTTTGTGAAGTTGTCATGTTAGACAATCTATAAGTGAGCTCCAAATCCCCTCTCTCTTCTGTGAGCATCTTCCATGCCTGAACATCCCTTTTGGTGACACAGCCATGTGGAGGCCAGGGTGTTGGAAGGATGCTGGTGCCTTTGTGGTTTTGTTCAGTTTCACTCTTCAGTGTACTTTTGAGTGCACTAAGGTGCTTTCAAGGACTTGGCATGAGGAGCATTTCTAAAACACAATGAGGTGTGTTCTTACGTCATGGCAGACACTGTTGTAAAGCAGTCTCATCCCCAGAACCACTAGGGATAGGACTCTGATACTATAACGTCACCACTATTCATGGGAAGATTAATTAATTGAAGAACTTTGCAGAGCAAGGTGACAAGTCCATTTTTAAAAATGTATTGTTTCTGGAAAGTTCAGGGAGTGGCAATTTTTCAGTCCCAGTGGTATGAAAATAAGAACCTTCATCCAGCTGGCAGCTGGTACCAAAACTTGACTTTCTGGACATCTTCTGCCTAGTGGGTTTGTGAGGTTTTGATCTGTGGGTCTCAAAGGAGCTCAGAACCCACATGTTTGTTCCCTGATAAGGTAAGTTACGTGGTGGTCTTTGTTTGGCAGGAATAGAAATTGGTATCTTTAATTCAGTCCCCATCACTTACCCAACCCTCAAAAAACAACCAGAATTTTCCTACGTTCCCGTTTCATATTCTGTCCTCTTTCTATTTCTCTCACCCTTCCTCTGGGTGTCAGGACCTTTTGTGGAGATAAATGTGTTAGGGAGAGAGGAACTGGAAACACCAAACTTCTTTGCTACAAAGGGAAAGCGATTTGGTCCCATGTCATCACAAATCTGAGTGTTGGTTGAACCTCCCTTTAGCTGTATGGAAGACCTCTGAGAGGCCAGTCTGGCCAAGGAACAGGATCCTATTGTGCTTTTCCTTTTCCATGGTGATGAGACTGAGTTTGGGAGGAGGAGTCCTTCCACAGACTTCCCTCGTGGAAAATGCTCATGGTGAGGGAGACATGGCTCCTCTCCCGTTTGTGTCACACCGCCTCTGGGATGCTGAACAGGGCTGCTCCAGTTGGGGGTGGGGTGGTGGGGTGGAGGGAGCTGGCAGCCATTGGCTTTCTGCAGAGAGTAAGCACAGAACATAGCGCCTCTGCTTTGCAGCCAGAAACAGTGATTCATTTGATTTTAATTTTGACATTAGCATTTCTCTCATGAGTCATTGATAGTTTAATATGGAATCGAAAAGGTTGAAACAGTTATTTACTTTTTAGGAACTTAAAACATTCTCTAGGTGGAATACGTGTTTTTCCTCTGAAATAGAAGGTACACTGATGCTCCTTTTGAAAAATAAGGATTTCGCTGCCTCCTCCCCTCCCAGCTCTCACCAGCACCCCCACACCAGGTGATCTTGCTAATGTTGACTGACTGCCAGTCACTCTGTTTCATCTTAATATTTCTCTTGTCTCAAATTGTTCAGAAAACTGGATGAAAATTACTGGGGTAAATGCTTCCTACTGGTCTTTGTCTTAACAGTATTAAGTAGAGGTAATCTCTCTCACATTCATTTTATGAATCTCATGAGCTACGATCTTGCCCAAGATCTTGTACATTATTGTGGACAGCTTTACCTGGGGTATCATAGGACTTATTCTCAGTGGATGAGGAAAGACCTGGGCTGGCACAAGGGTAAGTGTGATAACTTAAAAATACACACACACACACATGCACACACACTTATTCCCACTCACTTTCTGATATCAAATACATTTGTACAAGGTACATCTACATAATAACGAGTTGTAGTGAAAAAAATTTAATTCCTCCAACAGCTTCACCTTTATAATTTTTACACATTTGCAGAATTAAATCAATGAACTGATGCTTGGAAACTTACTTTTATGAATAGGTAATAATTATTCTAAATCAGCATAGAAAGTGTACTTTCGTGTCAGTACATCATGCCTGAGAGGGTTCTCAGAAGTAGTCTGGACACTTCCCTTGCAAATCTGTGCATTTATTTTTGTGGCTGTGTGAAGGAAGACATAGGACCATCCCAGATCCCTGCTCAGAGGATCCTGTCACCACCATCTTTCCTTCCTTCCAATTCTGTTCTTCAGGAGGTGACTGTATTGAGGAGGGAAAAAGCAAATGTGGAAAACAGAATACCCCAGGTCTCAGTATTTGCCTTAGTGCTCAAATCAGTAGTGAGATGTGGCTCTAAGCGTTTTCTATCAAAATGAAGTATCTGATTTTGTGAATGATACAGTTTGAACTGAATTGTCCCATATGGTAGCCACTTGCATATGAGGCAATTAAACACTTGAAATGTGGCTGCTTCAAATTGAGATGTACTGTTCTTGTTGAATATATACCTGGTTTCAGAGTTAGTATACAAAAAAGATATATCACATTAGTAATTGTTAAATTGAATTCCTAATGAAATGACACTCTTTGGGATATATTGGGTTAGATACAATATATTTTATATTTTTGTCTCATCATTTCCTTTTTTTAATGTGGCTACTAGAAATTTTTCAAGTTACATATGTGGCTAGCATTATGTCTCTGTTGGATGATTCTGGTTTAGAGCAATATATTAGAGTGAATTTATATACCCATTTGTTTACCTCCAGACTGTTGGGATTTCTCCAGTGTCAGAGAAAAAGATGGAACCAGAGCCAACACTTGTATAGGGAGTTGCAAATAACCATAGGATCCCATAAATGTGGATGATGTCTACTCACTGTTTCTTAGCAGAGAGAAGGTTGGAAGTCATCAACATGGTGGAAAGAGAACTGGCTTCAATTTTCAGAGATCTATGTGGTACTTTGGCTTTGCAGGGAGCTAAATGCATATCCCTTGGAAGGTGGTTTAACCCATAAGAGCCTCAATCTCCTCGCCTTTAAACAGATATTATCCCAGCCCTTCCTAATGCATAGGATTTTTATAACAAATGAGATAATGCTGGTGAATGTGTAATTCTTCAATGCAAATATGGGTTATCATAAATATAAAGTGAACATTGAATGAATAAAAGGACTCTCTATCAGGTATCTATCATTGTAAAACAAATTACCCAAAGCTTTGTGGCTTAAAACAACAAACATTTATCTTTTCACATATTTTCTGTGGGTCAGGAATTTAGGAGCAGCTTAGCTGGGTGGAGCTGCCTCATGATGTCTCCAGACATTGAAGTCAAGACTTTCTCCCTATAAAGTCATATGAGCTGGGACTGGAGGATCTGCTTCTAAGATGATTGATTCACATGGCTGTTGCCAACAGGTCCATCCTCCATGGGCCTCTCCATACGTAGCTTGACTCTCCTTATGTCACAGTGACTGGTCTTCCCCAGAGGGAAGAAATAAGAGACAATAAGGAGAAAGCCACAAAGCCTTCTTGACTTGGTCTCCGAAGTCATACACTGTCACTTCTACCTTATTCTATTTATTAGGAGCAAGCAATTCACTAAATCCAGCTAAACCTCAAGGGAAGTGCTAGAGGGATAAACTCCAACTTCTGAAGAGACTGTCAACAAATCTGTGACATACATTACACTCCCATAAATCTTTATCATCTGAAAGTTGATTATAAAAATTGAGTTTTTCTCCTCATACCCAAATAAATCAGAGTCAAAGAACCAGGGGTAAAGATAATTCGGGACACCCAGCACCTATTCAAGAATTGTCCACAAGCCCAGCTAGGGAAAAGTCCTGATAAAACCTTAACATCAGTCTTACCTAATAGCTTCTGAAATGACCCGCTGTGACTCTGACTAGTTTTACTTGTAACCATCATTTGTAGCCATCACTTGTAGTAATCAGCTTGCCTCCTCCTGAAAACTTTGCTAGTGTTAATGAACTTTCTTTCAAAATGATATATAACATTTTTCTTTCTAGTGAGACTCCATATCTTCTTTTTGTTTTTTGGACACAAGAAAGACTGCCCTGGTGTGCACATATGCCCTAAATTGTAAATTTATGATTTCCCAAATAACATCTTTAGAGATTTGTCTCTATATTGTACTTGATGTTGACATTTGAAAAAAAACAAAAACCCAATTCTATAAGGGATTGAGCTCATGACCTAGGTGTGTTCTTCTTTGGTTTTGGTTTTGTTGGAGTTTCTGAATAACAAAATCTTCAAATAAGCTTCAATCTCATTAGAACTAACTGTTTCAATACTTTGCTCCTCATTACCCATAATTCGCTTTTGAGTTATAGCAGAACAGCCTCATGGGAGTTCTAGCTCCTCTCTCCTCTCAAGCACAGGGCCTGGCAGAAGCCAGGGATGCAGAATAAGCATGAGAAAGAAGCATTGCTGTTGCAGAAGTCACCAGGGTCTATGGAGCAGGCTGGGAATGCTGTGATTCTTGAGGCTTTTCCCCACTACAGCCCCTTCTTCATACCCTTAACCTGCTTTTTTCTTTTCATCATTGGGGATTTTAAAGAGGAAAGTGCTTGCCTACATTTGAGGATATGTGTGGAAGCATCTGGTATTTCCTTGCTCTGCTGTCTAAGTGTACTAGGTAGGGGATTTTAGTGGGGCCTGGATTATATTAAGTCCTTGGTCTGTCATATCACCTTTTTGTCCCTAGGCTGTTTCTCTGGCTAGAGAACATTGATTTGGGCAGGCCCTTAGGAGATTCAAGCTCATCAGATACTACCTGTCTTGCGGGTAGACAAAACATCTTACCTGGCCCTTGTGGAAGATTGATCAGTTAGATGTCTATTTCTTCCCTAATAATTGTTTTTGCCCTTTTTGAGTTTTGGCACTTCCCCAAAGAAAAGAAACCCATGCACCAATGACTACCACTCACAATGCTCCCTACTCTAGGAAAGTGTAATGTTGGATTAGCATTTCTCTCTGTGCCTCAGGGATATTTAAATGAATAACAACAACTTGAAACAAAATACTTTTACATGAAACTTCTTCACAAAAGAGAAAAGACAAAAGAAATGTAAATCAGTAAAATACTGACACTTATGTTAACATTTTGGGGCACACATAAAAATTATATTAGAATGACTATATATTTGAAAAAGTATTCAGGTTCGAGTTTTACCCTGTTAGGATGTAGATTTCAATCTAAACAAACTTTTGAAGTAAGCTTTAATTAATCATTAATCAAGTCATAAAACCAATATTCTTGAGATCTAAAAAACAGAGTTCTTATCAATAAACAAGTAACACACTGATGAATAATTACCACATATGATGTGCTATAACACACAGATGAATAAGTATTAAATACGACGTGCTATAAAAAAGGAATCAGGACACTGAGCTAGAAAATAATAGGCACCTGTTTAAGAAAAGTCATCTGAGGAAGTCAGTAAGCTGAAACTTCATGGAAGAGAAAGAGACTGCTAAGCCAAGAGATGAGCTTGGATATGGGGAGGGCAGGCATGGAGGAGCATCCAGATCACAGAAACAGTGTGTCCCCACAATGTTAAGGAGTGAAATAGTTTGGTGTCAGCAAGGAGGAGGAAGAAAGCCATTGAAGGAGAAGCATCTTGATCAATGAGTGGAATATGGTAAGGTTGCAAGGTAAGCAGAGGCCAGATCATATTACTCTCCTGTTCTACATATGATTGAAAGGCTTTGGAAGAAGAAATGAGATATGTGTATTTTAGCAAGAGTGGGAAACTGCCAGGGCAAGGGAAGCACACTTCACCAATAAGGGTACCTGATCTCAAACCTGTTGCAGTGGGGACCAAAGTGAGGCACAAACTTTACCTGTACAATGAACATTTGTATACCTAACCCTGAACTGTACGCCACATCTTTAAAATAAACATTAAAAAATAAATCCATTCAGCAATGTAAAAACAAAGAGATCATTAAAATATGTGTAAATATTTTTAAAATGCACAATGACTGCTATGTGGAAAATGGATTGGAGAAGGAAATAGAAGATAAAGAATAGTTAGAAGGCTGTGGAAATAATTTTAAGATGGTCCCCAATATTCCTAACCCTGGTATATACACCCTATATAACCCCTTTTCTTTGAGTGGAGCTGTCCTCTAAATACAATGAGAGACAATCCGGTGACTTTGTGTTAATTAGCAGGATATTATCCTGGGTAGGCTGACCTAACCAGATGCAATATTTAAAAGAGGGTAAACAGTCAGAAAGATTGCACTTATTGGCCTGGGAGAAAGCAAGGAGCCATGTTGTGAACTGCCTGTAGGTGCTATGTGGCAAGGAATGGCAGACATCCTCTGGGAGCTGAGAGTGGCTCCTGGCCAGTAGTTAGGATGAAAATGAGGACCTCAACTTAAAGCCACAAAAAGATAAATTTTTCCAACAATCAAGAAATTTGTAAGAGGTCCATAATCCTAGGATGAAACTGACAGCCCTAGTGAACACCCTCACTTCAGCCTGGTGAGACCCTGAGTGGAAATACTAACTCCTATAGGCTTCTGCCCCATGAAGACTGTGAGATAATACATTTACGTTGTTTTAAGTCACGGTTTTTGGTAATTTGTTACTCAGACACAATTAATTTGTAAGCTATTTGCAGTATTCCAGCTTAGAAAAGATGGTGGCTTGTATAGAGTTGTGGTAAAGAAGATGGAGAGAAGTGAGTGGATTTGAGCTCAAGATTAGAGGTATATTTGGCCTTATTGAATGCTGGATTAGCTTTATCAGGGAAGGAAAACAAAGAACTAAGAATTTTTTAAAAGATGTTTAAATTTGAGCTACTTAGTGACTAGTGGTACAATTTATTGAGGAGGAGAAGCATGAAGAAGGAACACATATCTGGGGAAACATTGCAAAGATGGATATAATAGACACCAGGGATACCTAAGTAGGGAGGGAAGTTAGGGTTCAGATACTGAACCCTATGGGATTCAAAGATGGAAATAATAGACACCAGGGATACCTAAGTAGGGAGGGAAGTTAGGGTTCAGAGACTGAACCCTATGGGGGCATAATATTTACTATCTGGGGAACGAGCAACCTGAGACCTACTCCCCACCATTATACAATATGTCCATGTAACAAATACTTATGTGTACCCTGAATCTAACATAATAAAACAAACAAATAAATACAAAGAATTGAGTTCAGACATGTTTAATTTATTTATGAAATATCAAATTGGTATTGTCAAGCAAGTGGTGGGTATATGGAACTTGATCTCAGAGAAGAATTCTAGGCTAGAAATATACATTTGGAAGTGTCAACATCTAAGTAGTACTTAAAGTAATGAAAATGGAATCGGAAAGACAGAAGATAAAGAGATTTAGACCAAACTCTGAGGAATTTTGACATTTTGAGGCCAGCAAGAAGGTTGAAAAAAGAGGTGGTCAGAAAGAAAGGAAGAAAACTTGGAGGGTATGGTATCATGAAAAGCAAGAGAGGACATTGTTCGCTGAGGAGCACAGAATTACAACATTGAATGTTGCTGACTCTCCATGAGAACAAGAGAGAAAAGCAACCCTTGGGGTTGTGATCTTGTTTCCAGTGAGCCATCGTGACTTTGAGCAGAAGCCAGGATGGGGCAGGCCAAGGTGAAAAAACAGAGACAGTGAAAGGGGGCAATTCATTGAAGAATAGCAAAAGCATGGAACCAACCATGTTGCCCATCGAAGCTGGACTGGATAAAGAAAATGTGGTACATATACGCAATGGAATTATGTAGCCATAAAGAAGGACAAATATATGGACTTCATGGCAACTTGGATGCATTTGGAGTCAGTCATACTCAGTGATCTATCACAGAAACAAAGAACAGAGTACCATATGTTCACACTCATAAGCGGACCTTGAACAATTATAATACCA
>NW_007253390.1:0-3962 GCF_000164805.1 Carlito syrichta
CGCTGCAGCGTCCCGACGTCGGCAGCCAAGCCCACGTCCACCTCCTGCAGGACCAATGGCGCCATGTTTGGTTTCTGCCCAGTAATGCTCCCCCACAGTCTCCGCGTCCGTGACCCCCACCCCACGCCCTCCTCAGTGACCCCCTCCAAGCCGTCGCCCCCCATAGTCTTACCGGTCAGGGTCTGTCAGCCTAGGTAGACCCACCTTCAGCCTGCTCTGCCTCCCGTGTTCAGGGCCGCCCTGTCCACCCCACGGGCAAGCCCTCCCTCCCTCCCTCCCCCTGCAAGCCCCTTCCTGCTTCCACAGGCCTCTGCCCCCTCATCAGCAAGTCCCGAAGCCCACCCTCCACACCGCCAGCCTTGTCCCCACCCCACGCCTTCAGTCCCAAGACCCCCCTGGACAGCCCACTTCCCACGTCTTCCACAGCCAAGTCTTACTTTGCAACGTTCCGTCTGACTAGCTCTCCTCTGAAGCCCTCTGGGCTCACCCCAAGCCTCACCCCAGCCCCTGCCCAAGTCTAAGCAAAGCCGGAGGAGGAGGTCAGGAGAAGGCCTTACCTTCACCTGGAAGAAAGCATCCTGGGCACAGTACCGGATGTCACAGGCGGTGATGAGGGCCATGCCTGGGAGGTGGAGGCCAGGGAGGCTCAACAACCGCCAGAAGCAACCCTTCCTCCCAGGATGCGAGGCTGTGTCCTGGGACAGTCTGACTAAGCAACAAGCTGCGGCTGGGGACTCTAGGCTGTGGCCACAGGGCAGCCACGTGGCCAGGGGAGCACCCCGGACTCACCTCCGCCAATGCAGCCCCCGTGGATGGCGGCGATCACCGGCTTGGTGCACTGAAAGAGGGAATATGAGGGGCGGGGTCAGGGCTGGCCCGGAAGAGGCCGGCAGAGGGAACCCCTCCAGAGTCACCTTCTCGATGACGTTGAAGGTCTCCTGGTAGCGGGTGATTAAGTCACGGAGGTGCCAGCTGATGCGGGCCACGTCGGTTCCCGGGGGCTGCAGGATATAGGAAGCCATGTCCATGAAGTCAATACCTGGGGAGGAGGCGTGAGGGAGCTCACCTAGGCTTCCAGGCCCCACCTACCGCCCCAGCCAGGGGTCAGGACCAGGTACATCGGGTTCAAACCCCCAAATCACCAAGGCAGAGAAAACAACTCAGACAGCATTTAGCAAGGGACTGTAAGTAGGGTGTGAAATAAATCAAAGCTAACAATAATTCATGACTCATTTAATCCTCACAGCAACCCTCCTATGAGGTGGGGCCTGTTACTGTTTCCATGTTACCAATGGGTAAACGGAGGCTCACACTGGCCTGTGAGCAGTGGAACTGGAATTTTGAAGCCCGAACCCTGCAGCTGGCTCCAGGGGCCATGCCCTACCCCTTGATACCCGACAACCTGGGACTCAAGTTTTGTGGTATGAGCATTGGGTCTATGAAGCAATTCAGTGAAGTTCCAACATCAAGATAATCCCAAGGCTGAGATCGGTGGCTTACACCTCTACTCCCAGCACTTTGGGAGGCCGAGATGGGAGGATTGTTTGAGCCCAGTAGTTCAACACTAGCCTGGTCCACAAAGTGAGACCTCTCTATCAAAAAATCAAAAAAGTAGCCAGGCGTATTGGCACACACCTGTAGTCCCAGCTACTGTGGAGGCTGAGGCAGAGGAATTGCCTGAGCCTAGAGGTCAACACTGCAGTGAGCCGTGACTTTGCCACCACACTCCAGCCTGGGGACAGAGTGAGGCCATGATGCGAAGGAAAAAAAAAAAAACTCCCAAATCTGACCCTTCCTCCACCAGTCATTCTTAGGCGCCCCACCCTGGTCCCGGGTTCCCACCTGTGTCCCCAGTCTGTTCCCCACACTCAGCCTGAAGACTCCGTGAACACCTAAGTTGTGTCAGGCCCTCTGCTCCCCTCCCATCACACTGACTTAAAATGAAATGCCAAGTCAGTTTGAGACCAGCCTGGGCAACTTGGCAAGACCTCATCTGCACCATAAATCAAAAAATTAGCGGGGCATGGTGGTACACGCCTGTAGTTCCAGCTACTTGGAAGGCTGAGGCAGAAGGATCGCCTGAGTCCAGCAGGTCGAGGCTGCGGTAGCTGTGAGCATGTCACTGCACTCCAGCCTGGGTGACAGAGTGAGACTCTGACTCAAAAAAATAAAAACACCAAGTCCTCACCGTGAATCCACCGCCCTGCACGAACACCTTTCCCTACCTACTCCTGCAAAGCAACAGTAACAGCACATTCTCTCCCAGGGCCCTGGTGCTGACCACTGCCCCTCTCCCTCCAATGGCCACAGCTGGCTTCATTGCTTCATTCAGTACACATCTCAAAGGTCACCTCCTTGCATCCACCCTAGCTAAACAGGTCGGTCACCCTCCTGACTCTGGCTTATCTCCTGCACTGCACATCTTGCTATAATAGAATCCTGCCCTTATCTGATTGAGCGACTATCTTCCTTCCTAGAATGTGAATCCCATGAATGTGGGAGTTCTTATTTTGTCCACCGTGGTGTCCCTAGTGCCTAGAACAGGACCTGGCACACGGCAGATGCTCCATAAGTGAACAATCCATCCCCTCATGGCGAGGCAAACAAATGAATAAGAAAATATATTTTGTCAGGCGGTGGTAGGTGCTCACAAAAAGTCAAAGGAGGAAGGTGAAATGGAGTGTGTGTGTGTGTGTGTGTGTGTGTGTACCTACAAGCAGGGGCTGTTGCAGTGTTACATGACCCTCTCACAGAGAAGGTGACATTGAGTAAAGACCTGAAGGAGGACAAGGAGGGAGCCATGGGCTATCTTGGGTAAGAGAATCCCAAGTGTCAGAGACAACCAGGGCAAAGACCCAGTGGTAGGAATGTGCCTGGTCTGTGTGAGGCCATCAAGAAGGTCAGAGTGTCTGGAACTGAGTGAGCAGAGGGTGGGCGTGGGGAGTGGGAAGAGCCTAGGTCGGAGAGGTCATGGAGGCAGACCGTGGGGCCTCATGAGCCACAGGGGAACTTTGGCTTTGAGCTTGAGTGAGAGGGAGCCATGGAACAATTCTGAGCAGGATCAGTCTTCACTTTCTTCCTCCTGGGATTAATCATTCCCTTTGCCTGTGCCCTGAACAGAGCCATCTGTCAAGCCTGAAAAATCACTCCCACACTGGCCACACCCTGACTCTGAGGCTGCACTGCCTGTTTCAGTAAGCTCTATGGGAGAAGCTGGCTCAGGACGGAGCCGATGTGTGTGATTTAAGAACAAGTAAGAAGCCGGGCTTGGTGGATCAGCCCGTAATCCCGTGCCTTGGGAGGCTGAGGTGAGTTGCCCAGGCTGGTCAAGTTGCCCAGGCTGGTCAGGAACCCCCCGGGTTCAGGCAATCCACCCACCTCGGCCTCCCAAAGTGCTGGGATTATAGGCTGAGCCATCAAACCTGGCCAGGGCTTCTCTTAAAAGGATGGTAGTTTGAGACCAGCCTGGGCAACTTGGCAAGACCTCATCTCCACAATAAATTAAAAAAAAAAAAATTAGCCAGGCATGGTGGTGTGTGCCTATACTTCCAGCTACTTGGAAGGCTGAAGTGGAAGGATCACCTGAGTCCAGCAGGTCGAGGCTGCAGTGGCCGTGAGTGTGCCACTGCATGCCAGCCTGGGCAATGAAGTGAGAATCCAACTCAAAAGAAAAAAAAAAAAATTAAAAGGTTAGTAAGAGGTCATTGCTTTGTTAAACTCTGGTGTGTCTACATGGCCATGTGCTCTATGAGCTATGGCTGTTGCCATGTTTCCTGGCTTCGGCCCCCTTCCTTACCTTGAAGAAGTGAATCTCCTCTTTCTAATTTACTTTTTAAATAAGCTGTATTAGCCGGGCTCAGTGGCTCAGCCTGTAATCCCGTGCCTTTGGGAGGCTGAGGTGAGTGGATTGCCTGAGCCCGCAGGTTCGAGACCCGCCTGGGCAGCGAGACCTCATCTCTACA
>NW_007253390.1:4176-16082 GCF_000164805.1 Carlito syrichta
ACTCCAGTCTGGGCGACAGAGTGAGACTCCAACTCAAAAATAAATAAATAAATAAATAAGCTGTATTTTCCAATTTAAAAAAAGGATGATAAGATCCTCCAGAAAGCTCATGGGGCTGGAAGAATTCAAAGAGACGGAGCCCAGAGGAATGTCGAAGGGAGCCTGGCACACAATGGACTCCTCTGCCTTCGCGGGCCAGGGCCACCTGGATCAGCCTGTGGCTTCTGCGCCACCACCAAGAGGTTGATGTGATTCAACAAGGGCCGCGCTCACTCCTGGTCTTACGACACCTCCTCTCACTGGCCTTTCAGATTTACCCACCCTCCAGGACCCAAAGACACTGGCGTTTGCAAACCCTTGAAATAAAGGGTCCAGATCATGGAACAAGGTGTCTCCCTCCAGAGTAAGAACGCATCATTGCAAAGAAGTTCCCTATAAACTGCTCAGTGTTCTAAATGTCATTCATAATCCTAGTAGTAGTATTCATAATTATAAACAACAGCCACATCAACACACATCTTATACATATCGATGTTTTACTCCTGTGAACACGTTTAATCCTCATGGCAACCTGACCAGGTAGCTGCCAACAGTACCCTTCTCCGCACAGGAGAAGACAATGGCGCAGAGCAGGAAAAGGACAAGCAGAGGTGGCAGGCCTGAGACCAGGGCCCCTGCTCCTCACCAGCCAGCTCTCTAGTGACGGTCCTTTAGCAGTGGACAGGAAGGGCTCTGCAGCCAGGCAGTCTGAGTTCCAGACGCCCAGTTCAGCTGCTTCTCTGCTGTGGGAATTGGGTCAGGTTTTTGCCCTCTGTGGCTCCATTTCCTCACCTTTAAAACAGGGTTTGTTTCTCTATTTATTATAAGGAAAGAGGCTTCTTTGGTAACTCTACAACAAATCACAGGTACGCTGGGTGTGGTGGCTTATGCCAATAATCCCAGCACTTTGGAGGTGGAGGTGAGAGGATTGCCTGAACCCAGGGGTTCAAGATCAGCCTGGGCAACTTGGCGAGGCCTCGTCTCTACAATAAATTAGCCAGGCAAGGTGATGCACGCCTGTGGTTCCAGCTACTTGGAAGGCTAAGGCAGAAGGATCACCTGAGCCCAGCAGGTCGAGGCTACAGTGACCGTGAGCATGCCACTACATTCCAGCCTGGGCCACAGAGTGGGACTCTGACTCAAAAAAAAAAAAAAAAAAAAAAAATTCCAGGTAATCTCAGCACATCTAAAAACCAGGTTTATAAAAACACCTGTCTGCCAGGGTTGTGATTAGAATGAATTAATATGTTGAGTGCTTACGGTAAGGCCTGATATGCCATGAGTGCTTAGTAAGTGTAGTTAATTATTTTCCTAGTTAGTAAGTCTACTCTGTCACTGGGCCACTGTGTGACCCTGAGTTTCTTCTTCTGATCTTCAGAGCCTTGCTGCTGAAAACAGGATGAGGCAGCCCTGATCAATTAGGAGGTAAAGACAAGGGCCAAGGCCTGGCTCAGCTAAGATGTACCCGTATCTTCCTCTTTGGAGACAAGAGCTCCATAAGGACAGAGGGTCAGGATAATGGGATGCCTTCCTGGTTTCTGAAGAACGTTTCTGAGTGCAGTTGTGAGTTAAAAAACAAAAACAAAAACAAGGGACCAAGCTCAGTGACTTTTGCCTATAATCCCTGCACATTAGGAGGCAGAGGTGGGAGGATCACTTGAGGCCAGGAGTTCGAAACCAGTCTGGGCAACATAGTGAGGTCCTGTCTCTATTTTTAAAAATAATAATAATACAATACATAACTAAAAACAAAAAATAAAAAAAAAATAAGCCAGGCTTGGTGGCATACACCTGTAGTCCAAGCTACTTAGGAGGCTGAAGTTGAAGGATCACTTGAGCCCAGGAGATGGAGGTTACAGTGAGCTATGATTGTGCCACTGTACTCTAGCCTGGGATGGGCGACAGGATGAGACCCTGTCTCCACCGAGTTCCCAGGGCTGGGCTGGCCCCTATACAGAAATCAGCATATGTGACATTTCACTCTGGTACAGTACTAAAGGGCCGACTCTGCCACAGATGACAATTACATACTCTGGTGGTTGGACAAGATACAACAACGATCTGAAGGCACCAGGCAGATTCTGGAGGGAGCTACCACTTGGAAGAAGAGACTGGCACCGAGTAAGTGACCAGTTTTTAAAGCTTGTGGCCTGAGGGCCAGCTGCAGTTGTGCTTGAAGAACCACAGGCAGAGTCCAGGATGACTATAGCTGGAAAGTGAGAGGGGAAATCCCAAACGGAGGAACCCAAGAGGGAGCCCCAAATTCTGTGGATAAGCTCTGCCTGAGTCTCCTGCTGGCTCATGAACCACGCAGCACAGCGCAAGGTTTTAAAACAAATTCCAACTAAGCTGCTGAAGCAGGAAATGCAACACTCTTTGGAGTTACATAACAGAATTCAGAGTCACTGCAACTTCTAAGAAACAATCCAAGAAACAATCCAAACTTACCCAAAATACAAAGAAAGAGAAAAGCGAGAGCCATTTTTCTTTTTCGCTTTGAGTTAGAGTCTTTCTCTGTTGCCCTTGAACTGCTGGGCTCAGGCAATCCTTCTGTCTCAGCCTTCCAAGTAGCCGGAACTATAGGCATGTGCTTCCACGACCGGCTAATTTTTTTTTTTTTTTTTTTGAGTTGGAGTCTCACTTTGTCACCCAAGTAGGAATGCAGTGGCATGCTCACAGCCACCCTAGCGTCAACCTGCTGGGCTCTGGTGATCCTTCCGCTTCAGCCTTCCGAGTAGCTGGAACTACAGATGGGTGCTACTGCGCCCAGCTAATTTTTGAACTATTATAGAGACAGGGTCTTACCAAGTTGCCCGAGCTGGTCTCGAACCCACGGGCTCAGGCAATCTGCTCACCTCAACCTCCCAAAGTGCTGGGATTACAGGCTGAGCCACCAAGCCCAGCCGATTTTTTGAATTATTGTAGAAAAGAGGTCTCACCAAGTTGCCCAGGCTTGTCTTGAACCTGTGGGCTCAGGCAATTCTTTCATCACAGCCTCCCAAAGTGCTGGGATTACAAGCACAAGCTTCTGCACCCAGTGTGAGAGCCATTGTCAAGAGAAATTATCATAAACACAGACTGAGCCCAAGATGACCCAGAAGTCAGAATTAGGAGACAAGGATTTCTTTTGCTTTTATTTTCGTTTTTTTTGAGTTGGAGTCTCACTCTGTCGCCCAGACTGGAGTGCAGTGGCTGCTTTGGGAGGCTGAGGGGAGTGGATTGCCTGAGCCCACAGGTTTGAGATCTGCCTGGGCAACTTGGGGAGACCTCATCTCTACAATAAGTCAAAGATTAGCCGGGCGTGGTAGCGCGCACCTGTAGTTCCAGCTACTTGGAAGGCTGAGGCGGATGGATCGCCAGAGCCCAGCAGGTTGAGGCTGCAGTGGCTGGGAGCAGCCACTGCACTCCAGTCTGGGTGACAGAGTGAGACTCCAACTCAAAAGAAACAAACAAACAAACAGTGCTCAATGGCATAAAAAAATAAGCTCATGATAAATAAAAAGACTAAAACTTCAGTAGATAAGTGGAAAATACAAACAAACAACCAAATGGAAATTTGAAAAAGACAATATCTGAAATTAAAAGCCACTGGGAGCACTGTGCAGCAGAATAAAAATGACAGGAGAGTCAGTAATTTTGGCTAATGCAAATTAACCCAGCTGGGCGCAGTGGCTTAGGCCTGTAATCCCAGCACTTTGGAAGGCGGAGGTGAGAGGATTGCCTGAGCCAGGGGTTTGAGAACAGCCTGGGTAACTTGGAGAGACCTTGTCTCTACAGTAAATCAAATCACAAAATTAGCCGGGCTCGGTGGCTAAGCCTGTAATCCCGCACCTTGGGAGGCTGAGGTGAGTGGATTGCCTGAGCCCGTGGGTTTGAGACCCGCCTGGGCAGGCGAGACCTCATCTCTACAATAAATCAAAAAATCAGCCGGGCATGGTAGCGCATATCTGTAATTCCGGCTACTTGGAAGGCAGAGGCGGAAGGATCGCCGGAGCCCAGCAGGTCGAGGTTGCAGTGGCCATGAGCATGCCACTGTATTCCAGCCTGGGCGACAGAGTGAGACTCCAACTCGGAAAAAAAAAGGCCTGGCCCAGTGGCCTATAATCCCAGCACTTTGGTAGGCTGAGGCAAGAGGATTGCCTGAGCCCACGGGTTCAAGTCCAGCCTGGCAACACGGCGAGACCTCATCTCTACAATAAATCAAAAAATTAGCTGGGCATGGTAGCACACACCTATAGTGCCAGCTACTTGGAAGGCTGAGGCGGAAGGACTGTCTGAGCCCAGTAGGTTGAGACTGTGGTAGCTGTGAATGTGCCATTGCGCTCTAGCCTGGCAACAGTGAGACTCTGACTCAAAAAAAAAAAAAAGAAATTATGCCAACTGAAGTAGAGACCTGTGGGACAGTCCAAAGAACTAACAGACACATACCTGGACATCACTTAATGTGCACTGAATTATTCCACCAAAGCATGCTGTTATAATACACTTTGCTGATACAGCAAGAGACTCCAAGAGGTTAAGTAGACTGTTCAAGGCCATGGATTCAATACAGAAACCCAAATTTCACAGCCTATGATCCTGTCACGTGCCGTTGGACTATTCCATATTTGAATGTCTTTTAACTTTTTTTGTTTTTGAGTTGGAGTCTCACTCTGTCGTCCAGACTGCAGTGCAGTGACACGCTCATGGCCACCACAGCCTCAACCTGCTGGGCTCAGGCAATCCTGCTGCCTCAGTCTTCCAAGTAGCTGGAATTATAGGCGTGCGCCACCACGCCTGGTTAACTTTTTTTTTTTGGTAGAGAAGAGGTCTCGCCATGTTTCTCTGGCTAGTCTTGAATCCCTGAGCTCAGGCAGTCCTCTCTCCTCAGTCTCCCAAAGTGCTAGGATTACAAGCGTGAGACACCACACCTGGCATGAATGTCTTAAGTTAGGCCTTTAAAAAATGATTAAAGTGAGCCAGGCACAGTGGCTCATGCCTGTAAAATCATCTTGCCTTAGCCCTGGGTTTTGAGACCAGCCTGGGTAACTTGGCGAGACCGCGTCTCTACAATAAATTAAGAAATTATCTAGCTGGGCTCGGTGACTCAGCCTGTAATCCCAGCACTTTGGGAGGCTGAGGTGAGTGGATTGCCTGAGCCCGCGGGTTCGCAACCTGCCTGGGCAACTTGGAGAGACCTCATCTCTACAATAAATCAAAACTCAGCCGGGTGTGGTAGCGCGCGCCTGTAGTTCCAGCTACTTGGAAGGCTGAGGCGGAAGGATCGCCGGAGCCCAGCAGGTCGAGGCTGCGGTGGCTGGGAGTGGTCACTGCACTCCAGTCTGAGTGACAGAGTGAGAATCCAACTCAAAAATAATAATAATAATAATAGTAAGTGTCACATAATATATACCATTAAACAAATGTCTATCCTGAGGCAGTTCATTGTTGTCAACCATATTGAAACCAACAATCTGGCCAGGCTCAGTGGCTCAGCCTGTAATCCCCGTGCTTTGGGAGACTGAGGCGTGTGGATTGCCTGAGCCCGCAGGTTCGAGATCCTCCTGGGCAACTTGGTGAGACCTTGTCTCTACAATAAATAAAAAACTAGCTGGGCATGGTAGCACAGGCCTGTATTTCTGGCTACTTGGAAGGCTGAAGGAGAAGGAATCCTGGAGCCCAGCAGGTGGAGGCTGCAGAGGCCAGAGTGTGCCACTGCATTCCAGTCTGGGCGACAGAAGGAGACTCCGATTCAAAAAAAACCCCGAGAATCTATTATTTAAAATGCTTATAGGCAGAGTGTGGTGGCTCACACCTCTATCCCAGCACTTTGAGAGGTGGAGGCAAGAGGATTCCCTGAGTCCAAGGGTGCAGACCAGTCTGGGCAACTTGGCGAAACCTCAACTCTACAATAAATTGAAAATTTAGTCAGGCATGATGGTGTGCACCTGTAGTCCCAGCTACTCAGGAAGCTAAGGCAGAAGGATCGCCTGAGCCCAGCCCATCAAGGCTGTGGTAGCTGTGAGCATGCCATTGCACTCCAGCCTGGGCAACAGTGAAATTTCAACTCAAAAAATAAAAATAAATTTTAAAATGCTTATATTTGAACTGGCTGGATACATTTAAAGATATCACTTAAATGTAGAGGTGAGCACATCCCAGCACTCTCCAAATCTAGAGCCTTCCTCATCTCCCTCAAAATGAAGCCATTCTTCCCATTTCCTACCCAGGGAAAAGGGACTGGCTGAGTCCTTGGAGCAGCTGAGAAACTGCTAGAGCCAATCCACTTGGTCTTCCTCTCTAATGGAGTGACTGGCAGACACCTAAAGAGGTATTGATTGGTCCAACACACCGGTCCTTTTGCCTGTTAAGTTAATGACACTTGGAACCCCGTATGCTGCCCTTCGTAAAATTAGCACTCTCTTTCTCTCTCTGAGGTCCTCTGCTGCATGCTCAGGGAGTAAGCCATTTTCACATGTACAGTGACAGAGCCTGGCCGCTCAGGCTGCCTAAAAGAACAAGAAGTTCTCCCGTCCTGTTTTTTGTCCTCATTCAGTTTAGTTTTTAACCTTGTCGTTGTTCTCATAACTCATATCATGTCATTCCATCAATAGGCAATATTTTATCTTGAAAAACAAATGATCATTATTTCATGGGGGGAAAAAGATTCCCCTATGCACTGTGAGCGTCACTACCAGGCAACAACAGCTCGAGAGACTCCTGGCTGATGAAGCAATGAGCCTTGTTATGCTGCTGCTGTCCCGTCTGGGTTGCTTCAGGAGTTTTTACATTTTATTAACGTAATAAAATGTAGCTGTTACCATTATCTGCAGTATGTCATTACAAATGCATTTTACTGGTATTATCAGTGTGATGCTTGAGTTTACTTTTCCATTAATAGAAACTCTCCATTTTATACATTAATTATACAAAGAATTAACGACAGTTTACTTAAGTCTGTCTATAAATAGACATTTTAGAAGCAGTTATACTCACTGTAAAGAAGTCGCTTCTTTAGTAGCAGGTTTTGTTCCAAAAGATGATTTTGAAAGCAGTTGTTCATAAATCTAAAATGGTACTTACAAGGAATAAAATGAACATGCTCATGTAACACTCAGCTGTATAAGAGAACAATGGATGCTAAACATGGTGTCAGTTCTGAATCTTCTTGCTTCTTTTCAATCTTGTAAAACTTTATCTAAAGGTGTTTATCTTTAACTTTATTCTCTGCTTCACTAGAAGCATGTATAACAAGGACTCCAAACTCAACTTCAGCAGAAAAAAAAGGGCTACAGTCTTCTTCCAGTGTCTCCACTACAGGGAGAGTCACCACCATCATCCAGCTCCAGAAACCAACCAGGGGCCATCCCTCATTTCTAAGCTATCTAACCCATCGCTGAGCTTTGTGGATCTTGCCTCCTATGTATCTCTTGAATTTGTCTATTCCCACCACCTCAACCTCCACTGTCGCTCTCTGTTTGGAGCTATGTCATATCATATCCATGCAGTGGTCCCACACCCCGTTTTCCACACCTACCTCAGGTCCGTCTCAAATCCCTCTCCCATGTCACAGCTAAAGGAGTAACATGAAACCCAAATCACGCCTCCCTCCTCCCACTGAAAACACTTCAGTTGCTTTCCATTGGTCTTTATAATTTTTCTAATATAAACAACAAACCCCTTTCCATAGCCCTCAAAGTCTTCTTACGTGGTTTGACTTCATGTAGCATTTGTCTCTGTCTAATATCACAATAACCTGTTCCGAATTCCTCCACCTTAACTCGCCCTGCCATCATAGAGGATACAAAGCACAAATTCTGTTCTGATTTGCCTAGTCAACTTACTCCTCTTTGAGATCGCAGCTCAAACTACATGTTCTCAAGGAAGTTTTCCCTTACTAGACTCAATGCCCCTATTGTGAGCTTTCTTAGTACCTTATACTTCTTGTTGATATTGCATTTTGTGATTACTTATGTTATTATTTAATTAATATCTATCTTCTTCATTTATCTGTAAGTTTCCTCAAGGTAGCATCCACTTTAGGTCCTCATTCTAGCTCTGATATCTTGTAACTAGCATGTAGTAGCAGACACTCATTAAGAGTGTTGTTTGGTTTGTTTGTTGGCTGGTTGAATGAATGAATAAATGAGATAATCACAAAACAATTTTTTAAAATTTTGAGTCAGAGTCTCACTCTGTCATCCAAGGCTAGAACACAGCGGCACACTAATGGTCACTGCAGCCTTCACCTGCTGGACTCAGGCGATCCTTCCTTCAGCCTTCCAAGTAGCTGGAACCACAGACATGCACCACCATGCTGGGCTTTTTTTTTTTTTTTTTGACTTATTGTAGATACAAGGTCTTGCCATGTGGCTCAGGCTGGTCTTGAACCCCTGAGCTCAGATAATCCTCTTGGTTCCACCTCCCAAAGTGCTGGGATTACCGGTGTGAGCTACTATGCCCAGCCACAAAACAATTCTTTATGCCAGGCTTTGAAAGGGACATGGACTCTTATACCAGACATCCTGGTTTTAAATCTTGTTCTTCTACCTACTGGGTGAGCACATTACACATTACTTCTCTGTGCCTCAGTCTCTTTATCTATAATATATGAGCAATAATAACACCTACCTTACAGAGTTGTCATGAAGTTTAAATGAGTTAATATATATAAATTACATTGAACAGTGCCCATAGGGAACACATATATGTTGTGTTACAATTACTGCTTTGTTGTTTTTTTTTCAGTTGGAGTCTCACTCTGTCGCCCAGGCTGGAGTGCAGTGGCACACTCATGGTCACCACAGCCTCAACCTGCTGGGTCCAGGTGATCCTTCCGCCTCAGCCTTCCAAGTAGCCAGAACTACAGGCACGCGCTACCATGCCTGGCTTATTTTATGATTTGTTGTAGAGACGAGGTTTCACCAAGTTGCCCAGGCTGTTCTCGAATCCCTGAGCTCAGGCAATCCTCTCGCCTAGGCCTCCCAAAGTTTTGGGATTACAGGCTTGAGCCACCGCACCCAGCCACAATTATTGTTACTGTCCTCTGACTGTAATGATGATAAAGAAGAGTCTCAAAGAAATTAAAGGCTCCTAAAAATCATTATAATAATCCCTTGAGTTCTTACCCTGAACCCTGTGATGTATTGAATTTATGGTACAACTAAGGACTCGTCCCTTAACCATGCACAGCATGTGGCCTTGCTCAGCATTTATAAGCATATATTTCTACTTTTAATTGCATTAGGATCATCTGCCTTCCCTTACTAGGACTTCCAGCCCTCTAGCTATTTCTGCACTTATAGATTATGCCCAAGTGGCACCTCAAAAGTCAGTCCCAGAGCAGCAAACATCCCCCAGGCTATAGCAGAGAGTAACCCCACTCCGCCTCCAGCTTCATCTATTCCTGGCGTGATGCACTGGCACTCTTGCCCTGGAGGGTACCTCTCAGGACAGGCGCTCCCCATGGTAACTGGAGCATTCTCGAGACCAGCCCCGGCAACTTGGCGAGACCTCATCTCTACAATCAATCAAAAAATTAGCTGGGCGTGGTGGCGCATGCCTATAGTTCCAGCTACTTGGAAGGCTGAGGCAGAAGGATCACCTGAGCCCAGCAGGTCGAAGCTGCGGTAGCTATGAGTGGGCCACTGCACTCCAGCCTGGGCAACAGAGTGAGACTCCAACTCAAAATAATTAATTAATTAATTAATTTTTTAAAAAGATACCTGGAGCATTCTGCACAGCTGTTCCGGTCCTCATTCTCATTCCAGAATACTCACCTTCATCCCGGATCTGGCAACTTCTCAAAGATCACTTTAACACTTCTGCAAAACCCTCCTAACAATATTCTCTTTCCTTCACCACTAGGCTTAAATCAACTTTTTGTGGCATGCTTTCCTTTTTAACTAGATTGTAAATTACTTGAGAGATAACATCTTTTTGCAACATATTGCTGCAAGAAACCCTTTTTTCTACCAAACTGAATTTTTCAAGAATGACCAAATGCATAAACAAATAAGATAACAAAAAAAACAAATACGTGAGAAATGTATTCATCTAATCACCCACATTATTTTTGCAGTAAATATAGATCCATATCATAGTTAAGTTGCCCATGGTTTTTAAACAAACTTAGTTCCAGCTTAATTACAAAACCACAATTACAGATCATCTCTAAAATCTATTGACACTAAGGTTCTAGTCTGGATTCCTCAAACCAAATAATTGAAGTAGCCAGGCGCGGTGGCTCAAGCCTGTAATCCCAGCACTTTGGGAGGCAGAGGCAAGAGGGTTGCCTGAGTCCAGGGGTTTGAGACCAGCCTGGGCAACTTGGCAAGAGTTCATCTCTACAATAAATTTAAAAAGATTCGATAGGCGTAGTGGCACATCTCTGTAGTTCCAGCTACTTGGAAGGTTGAGGCAGGAAGATTGCCTGAGCCCAGTAGGTCAAGGCTGCAGTGGCCGTGATTGTGCCACTGCACTCCAGCCTGGGAGACAGAGTGAGACTCCAACTCAATCAACAACTGGAGTAACTAAAATTGAAATGAGAATTTTTGGTTTACCGAAGATGAAAAAACTTCTTGAACACTCTCTTTCACAAGAATGAAATGGACCTTTTCCGGTTCATGAACTCTGAAGAAGAAAAAGGTTGACATCCTTATTTTAGAATGGAGAAGAGGAAGAGGAGGCCGCCAGTGCAGTGTGTCGGCCACTGCGCTGGGCACTTTTTAGTAGGTTATTTCATTTAATTCACACACAAGCACAGTCACCTTGGTCTTCTCTCTTTTTAAAGATTAAAACCCTGACACTAAGCAGGGTCGCATCTTTCGCTAAAGATGCCACCACTATGAGCTGGCATACCTAGCACATGAACCCTAGGCAGATATAGAGAATGCCACTGTGAAGACCGGATCCCCTCACCTGTCCATTAGGCAGATCTTCACAGTGGAATGACTTCCAAATCCTTCCCCTATGTTATAATCATTGTTAACTTTCTACTGATACTTCCCTTCTCTCTCTTCTAGAATGCTAAGATTTATCTCACCTCCAATTTTGTCACCTTTCCCCATCCTTCCACACAATCACTCGCTTCCTAACCTTGTCTTCTAGTAAATTCCATCGACCAACGTCCTGTAGGACTTGGCTAACCCCAGCCCGCTAGGAGTCTGCTGCTCACTCTCTCACCCCTCCCACAACATTCAGGGCCCCGCCTGGAGCTCAACATTTGACCAAAGAAAGTCATGAATAAAGCACACATGTAAATTTGATCTGGAACGTTGATAACTATATAGTTATTTAACAACTTTCTATACGCAGGAGTCAAGCCCACATCGATGATAACAAATGGCACCAACCTTGCCTGAGCCCGCGGGTTCGAGACCCGCCTGGGCAACCTGGCGAGACCTCATCTCTACAATAAATCAAAAATTAGCCGGTTTTTTTAATACAGTCCTCTTTTGACGGGCAGCATGGCTGGTTCCAGGTTCTTGCTATTGTGAACAATGCTGCGATAAACATGCGTGTGCAGGTATCTTTTTTATAGAGTGATTTGTGTTCTTCAGGATATATTCCCAGTAGGAGGACTGCAGGGTCATATGGGAGGTTGGTATTTAGAGCTTTTAGGAATCACCACACTGCTTTCCACAGAGGTTGCACTAGTTTACACTCCCACCAACAGTATAGAAGTGTTCCCTTTTCACCACACCCTCTCCAGCAGCTGTTATTTTTTGATTTGTTGATAATTGCCATTCTGACTGGAGTTAGGTGGTATCTCAGTGTGGTTTTGATTTGCATCTCCCTGATGATTAGTGAGGTTGAACATTTTTTCATGTGTCTGTTGGCTGCTTGGATGTCTTCCTTTGAGAAGTGTCTGTTCATATCTTTTGCCC
>NW_007253390.1:16102-22659 GCF_000164805.1 Carlito syrichta
TTAACAGTAGCAAATATCTGTCTGGGAACGGGGAAACACCCCATATCAACAGGGTGCCTGAATGAAACACAATTGTATACCTAACCCTTAACTGTACCCCACAACTTCATAATAAAATAATTAATTAATTAATTAATTAATTTTAAAAAATTAGCCGGGTGTGGTAGCGCGTGCCTGCAGTTCCAGCTACTTGGAAGGCTGAGGCGGAAGGATCGCTGGAGCCCAGCAGGTCGAGGCTGCGGTGGCCGGGAGCAGCCACTGCACTCCAGTCTGGGCGACAGAGTGAGACTCCAACTCAGAAAGAAAAAAAAAAAAACCAAATGGCACCAACCTAATGAACACAGTAATTCACTGTCCTGTTTAAAGATATTATTTAGCAAAGTCAAGGTTAAAACCATACAATGGAACAAATTAAGGAGTGATATCACAGGACCTCCCTCACACTCTTGTCTTATACATCTACTAAGAAACATAGCTATATTTCATATTCATCTTAATTTTAAAATATTTTTGCTTTTGTAATAGCTTTAAAATATCTCAGAAGAGATTGGTTGAAGCCAACTTTTTTCAGAACCTTTAGCCAATATGATCTTTGCTTTTTCCATTTATTTTTAAATTCCCGAGTATGGAAATTTTAAGATTAGGGCAACATAGTTGTCCTTTTTATTTCTAAAAACAGCATCCCATAAGGGTCTGGCCAAAGTGATAGTCCTGAGCTATTATGTAATTCACATTTATGGGGAGGAGAGTCAGTTTAGATTTTTTAAAAAGAAGTTGTTGATAGAAGACTCCCAGCAAAGAGCCTTGCCCTGAACTTGTGGTGAGGGCCCCTGAACACACTGAAAAAGCCAAGGCAACCCTGTGACCCGTGTAGACAATTTGCATCCTGTGTGTTAAAGGGAAATAATTTGAAAGAGAAAAGTGCTTTCTGAGATGAACCAGGAGCCCGGTTTAACCTGCTTTCTTTGTCATCATTCTGCATATGAAATGAAGGGGAAGTAGGCGCTGCATTTTTAAGAGCACCACAGGCCCACATTTGGTGACCCAGGATGTTTACCAACTCCTGGAGGGAAGGGTGACTGCACCCTCTGCAGCCCATCAATGCCATTCACGTGTCGTGATATCATCTGACTAATATGTAACCATACAAGTGAAAGAAATAATTTCACAATCTGTGCTTCGCAGCAATTTTCAAATTCCTTTAGGTTGAAAGTCATCACCAGCGAGGCTTTCTCCACTCTGACGTGTTTATTTTTCCTCTTCAGATTCAAACCATTCCAAGAAGTGAACAAAAAATACAGCAAGAGCAGCCGGCTTGTCTGCAGTATTTACATGCTTTACATACCCTAAAAATATGTAGCTTATTAATGACTGATTTTCCAGCCTCTCCAATCAGGTTTTTTATTAGCATGACACTTGGAAGTGTCAAGCCGTCTCACACAGTGCGGGTCTCCTTTATGGTATTTAATATAAAGATAGAACAGTATTTATATCCCTCACAATAAGAAAACGAATTGTTTTAAGGTTATACAGCCTAGATGTGATAAAGAAAGAAGGAACCTTACAAAATGATAAATATTTTCATTAAAAAACTTTAAAACTAAAAGTTCAAAGATATGTTCTCCTCTCTTATTTCTTGTCAAAACATGACTTAAGACCCAAAACTAATCTACTTTCAATTTTATTCCATATTTCAGCGCTGTCATAGTACTCAGCAGAGAGTATTGGAATACGATCATTTTTTATTTTGTTGATGTTACCGACAGCTTTATTTCACAAAGCAATCTTATACTATGTCTACCAGTGGCAGGGCATAGAGGTCAAACAGTCTATCCTTACAGGTAGAGAGCTTATTAAACGGCACGTCTATTAAACCCGATGGACAACATAAAGAAACATTTCAGCAAAATACTTTTAACATAGTTCCATGAAGATATGGCTCGAAAGGGTAGTAAATAATTTAAACGGAGACCAATAGGGAATTTGTTATATTCTTTACTAGCATCTTCAAAATTATATTTCAGACAAAGTGGTTAGAATAGAGAGAAACACAAAAGACTGGAGAACAGCCGACGTTTCACGAACCTTAAGTGGTGGATATTTTCTGTCGCAAATGTGAAAGCACATGAGGCTTCAACTCAAATCCAAGTATTAATAAATCCACATTTTGTCACAGGCTTCATTTTAAACAACCTAGACATAAATGCTGTATAATTGTGAACTAAGAGAACAGCTTTTTAAAAATGATCTTACTTTTTTACTGTTTTGGAAGACAATTAATTTGTAAATTCTACATATGATAGCATCTATTCACAACAAAACTTTACCTCTAAGAAAGACTGCACCAGAAGAGTAGAATAGAAATAATATGGAAAACATTTGTTTACTTATTATACACTATTTGGCGTGAAAATCTAAACATGTTTACAAAGGATTAGGAAAAAGCATGTGTTAATGCATAAATGAGATTTATTTTCTTTTCAGGTAATCCTAGTAGCTGTTTGCTTATCAAAACTGAAGTCTATCAGTCGTTTCCTCCTGTATATGTTTAACTATATTTACAAAAACCAAAAGAAAAAAATAGAATTCATGAACGAGAACTTGATGTCTTATCCTCATATGCAGGCTGTGGTTTTCAACCAAAATAACTGAATCTATAACTTTTAATAACTTTATCATAAATAATATATCTCTTAATCTTGAAATCGGGCCCCAAGTCTCTTACCAGGAAATCGGATCCCTGGTCTTTTACCAGAAATAGAAACTACTTGATCAAGGGTTATCAGTAGATTCACCGGGTAGGATAATTAATAAGACACAGAAACATAAAACATAAGTTGTTAAAGTTTACAGTTACCTTCCTTCACAGCATCACTCTAAATGCACTGTCCTTGCTTCAGCACACAGTAAATCATCTACCTAAATGTATTTGCACCCAATCATTTTTTAAAGTCACAATCTTTGTAGTGTCAACTTGTCAAGGGTCAAAGGGAAGAACAGGCAAGATTCCCAAATCAATCTGCTTGTAGAAACTGTCTCATTTCATTTCAAATTACCTGCTGTGGTTGAAGCAGGCTATGGACAAACTGCCTTCCTCCATAAACCATGACAGCCCAGGTCGAACTTGTGTGATCATTCATAAGGGGCCAGTCATGCTGGTTCTGTCATTAACTACTTTTAAACGGCTGTGCAGGGTTAAGTGATCTTGCACGGCAGCCACAGATATAAATACTGTTTGGACAGTTTAATGTCAAGAGACAACTCCTCTGGGATTAAAACTGTGTAACCCAACAGGACGGTTGTCGATACAAGGATTAAGGTACTTTGGTAGTGTTACTTGAAGTCATGCCTTTTCATATGTTTTGTGCAAGGAACCCCACAGGAGACTTCGAATGTCGTCCATCTACATCACCCAACTCCTCGACAGCGTTCTGAGAATGTTAAAAATCACTTCAGAGATTCACTCTTCCAGGTGTTCGACAGTTTACAGTTGCCCTTATGAGGCTGACCGGAAAATGGGAGAACAAGTCTTGGGCTTCCAGAGCTCACAATCAAGAGTATCAAAGACCAAAAAAAAAAAAAAGAAAGAAAGTAAAAAGAATATCAAAGACCTACTGCTATCACATAAACTCAGGAAAGTCAGGTACATTAAGTTGTGCACAAAAGAGCCATGATACAAGAAATAAAACTGAAATAATTATTCCACTGCCTTTCTAGTGCTCATTCCTTGAGGTAAGCACTACAATATCCAAAGATAACACCAGTTGGTACTTACTGCATTGCCTTAGTATGTGTTAGGCACTGTACTAAGTGCTTTGTACGCATGACCTCATTTAAATCTCACAACAACCTAATAAGGACTCTAACTGTAGTCCCAGCTTGTTTTAGATGAGAAAACTATAGACCAGAGAAGGTAACAATTTGCCCAAGTCATACAGCTGGTGTTGATGGAGAACACCTGGGGTGTCTGACTCCAAAACAGGCACTCTGAACTCTGATGATATACTGCCTCCACTATAATCATGCCTCCTGTGAGAAATTCTACTTTCTTGACTTATAAAGTATTTATAATATACACTGGCTTAGCTTTCTTTAATATGCATTAGCCGCATGCAAAAACAGTCTGACTCATTAAACGAAAAGAGTTGCTTAGTTACTCAGAGACCAGAGTGAGCCAAATCAAGCTAATATATGAGTATCTCTGTGGAAACATGAAGACTTTCCAGAGGGTACGTGGGCACAAGGAGTTTTAAGGAAATCCATTTCAAAATCTTCAGTGTCCGTATGTTTCTTTTTTAAAATTAATTCACCTGAAAAAAATATTATAAACCTCCACTTCCTCTAAAGACTTTTTATTTACCAGGTCCCTGACGTTTCCTCCCCAGTTTATTCCATTAAGAGATGCATTTCGGCTGGGCGCGGTGGCTCAGCCTGTAATCCCAGCATGTTGGAAGGCTGAGGCCAGAGGATTTCCTGAGCCCGGGGACTCAAGACCAGCCTGGGCAACTTGGAGAGCCCTCGTCTCTACAATAAAAATCACAAAAACTAACCGGGCATAGTGGTGTGCGTGTGTAGTTCCAGCTACTTGGAAGGCTGAGGCAGAAGGTTCGCGTGAGCCCAGCAGGTCGAGGCTGCGGTGCCGGTGAGTGTGCCACTGCACTCCAACCTGGAGGACAAGAGTGAGACTCCAACTCAAAAAAAAGAGATGCATTTCAGGCCAGTCATCGTGGCTCATGCCTGTAATCTCAGCATTTTGGGAGGCAGAGGCAAGAGGACTGCCTGAGTACAGGAGTCTGAGACCAATCTGGGCAACATGGTGAGACCTTGTCTCTATAGTAAATCAAAAAATTAGTCCAGCGTGGTGAAGCTCTCCTGTAGTCTCAATTACTTGGAAAGCTGAGGTTGGAAGGATCTAGGTGACAAAGTAAGACTGCAACACAAAAAAAAGAGAAAGAGAGAGAGATGCATTTCAATCAAAAGCTTTCCATGTTTAAAACCCATCTATTAAACATACTGTATCTACCAAATATATCAAATATATTGTGATATATTTCTGGTGTTTTGATCAATTTCTAATGTTACCTCAATATTGAAGAAAAATATTTACCTTTAGGACCTTACAGAATGTCTGGAAAAAAATTTCAATTTACATACATACTTTCATAGCAAAGAATTATATGGGAGTTAATAAGAGCTTCAAGCATAAAGATATATTTCTTTTTTTTTTTTTTTTTAGTTGGAGTCGCACTCCGTTGCCCAGACTAGAGTGCAATGGCCTCTCCTGGCCACTGCAGCCTCGACCTGCTGGGCTCTGGTGATCCTTCCACCTCAGCCTTCCAAGTTGCTGGAACTACAGGCGTGCATTACCACGCCTGGCTCATTTTTGATTTATTGTAGGGATGAGGTCTCGTCAAGTTGCCCAGGCAGGTCTCGAACCCGTGGACTCAGGCAAGCCACTCACCTCGGCCTCCCAAAGTGCTGGGATTACAGGCTGAGCCACCGAGCCTGGCCTAGATGTATTTCATTAAGATAAAATTCTGTTTGAGGAAAGAGAATGGAAATACAATTTCAAGGAGAAAAAGGAGCAGTGTTATAGAAGACTTTGTGTATTTTTAAAACACATGCTGGTGAGCACAAAATTCCCATGCTATTCATATTTCTTTGCATTATATTTAAGCCAAAGTTTTCCCAATCTCAGCACTGTTGACATTACAGGTTGGGTAATTTTTGTTGTAATTTGCTGTCTGGTGCATTATAGGATGTTGAGTCACTCCCTGATCTCTAGACACACACACACACACACACACACACACACACACACACGATTGTGACTTCCAAAATGTCTTCAGACATTGCCCAATATCTCCTGGAGAGCAAAATTGTCCCTGGTTTAGAACTCTTAAACAAGAGATATAATAGATTTATTATATATTTTCAAAATTTGATACCTAAATTTATGAAAAATGTTCACTAAAATTTGTGAAAAACGACCACTAAAAATTGTGCAAAATTAAGCAATTTTTCAAAATTATTTTTTGAGGTATATATGAGCAAAAACATTCAAAGACCGTGTCATTTAAGTGGAATAGTTGGTGACAAATGTGTTGTGTGCAGAAGGAAACTCCACTAAGGCTGGGACCTCAGATGAGGCTCACAGCATCTCAACTGCTAGAATGATTCAGGCCCATGAAAGTCAAATAAAGCAGCTGAATTATCATAAAGGAAATGATGATGTGATATTTGAACATGGTGATTGTGAATAATCACTAGCTTAACAGAAGTAGAAATAGCATAATGGTGCATGCTTGTAGTACCAGCTACTTTGGGAGGCTGAGGCTGGAGGATCAATTGAGGCCAGGAGTTCAAGTCTGCAATGCACTATAATCACACATGTGAAGAACCACCGCTTGCCTGAGCCCGCGGGTTCAAGACCTGCCTGGGTAATTTGGCGAGACCTCTTCTCTACAATAAATCAAAAAAATCAGCCGGGCGTGGTAGCGCGTGCCTGTAGTTCCAGCTACTTGGAAGGCTGAGGCGGAAGGATCATTGGAGCCCAG
>NW_007253390.1:22718-44345 GCF_000164805.1 Carlito syrichta
GATTCCAACTTAAAAAAAAAAAAAAAAAGAGTCACCACACTTCAACTTGGGAAACATAGCAAGACTCTGTCACTAAAAAATAAAATAAATAGGTCAGGCTTGGTGGCTCAGCCTGTAATCCCAGCACTTTGGGAGGCTGAGACAAGAGGATTGCCTGAGCCGGCAGGTTCGAGACTAGCCCGGGCAACTTGGCAAGATCTCTACACTGAAAAAAATAAAAGATTAGCCAGGCACGGCCTGTAGTTCTAGCTACTTGGAAGGCTGAGACAGAAGGATCTCCAGAGTCCAGCAGGTCAACATTGAGGTGGCTGTGAGCGTGCCCCTGCACTCCAGCCTGGGCGACAAAGTGAGACTCCAACTCAAAAAATAATAGTAATAAATAAATAAATAAATAAAATAAAGTAAATAAAAAGAAAAAGGTGAAAACAATTTTCTCTTTAAAAAATAAAAGAAGTAGAAATAACAAGGAGTATATATTATTCCTCAGTAATTTAAAGCCACATCTTTTGAATAAAAAGCATAAACTGAGAAAGCCAAATTGAGGGAAACCTGTCAAACTCTCAAGAAATGTTAAACTCACAAGGTCATATCAGAACATGTACAATAAGATCCTATTTTTGTTATCACTGGATGATAAGATTATGGGTAATTTTATCTGCTCAGCTTTGCCTGTCTGCATTTCCTAATTTATGAACTCTTCCCCGTTTGGCTGAGTAAATTTTTAAAGTTAATTGCTATTGATTTGTATTACATTTTATGACTTTTGAATCTGTTGTGGTCTTGTATAACGTATTTATCCATGTTTAAAAGTGAACTTACAAATATGCTTTATTTTATTTATTTGTCATGATACAACTTAAGAGTCTAGAGAGGAATAAAACCCAAACACCCTAGTTTTCCACAGGTAAGATGGTGCAGGCCTGGCATTCTTCCACCAGCCACGCAGCAGAAGCCAGGCTGGAGGGGAACCCAGACGTCCCCATCAAGTAGCACAGGTAAGCTACAGTCCCTAAAACCCAACAGTCTCATTCTGCTGCCTTATGCTAATTACAATGGCACATATATACATCATTTTTTATAGCATCATTTGCCATAATGATTCTCAAGTGTCAACTAAAATATCAAAGTGTAAGACACAACTTTTTTTTTTCAGTCTGAAAAGAACTGCCAGATCTATTTACATAAATCAGTAAACAGTAAAGAAAAAAGGTACATGTAGTACATTAGAGTTCTTCTTAAGCTCGATTACTTCCCTTGTAATTTATATAACATGAAAATTTACAAAGGTGGCATAGTCTGGTGGAAACACACAAAATGGAACAAGAATTCCATGACAGACAACTTTTATTATCCTCTGAAATTTGAAATTTGTTACATACATTTTTTAAAATTATATACTTTTTTTATTTTAAAATTGTGGGGTACAGTTAAGGATTAGGTATACAAATATGCATTGTGCAGGTACCCTTATTGATGAGGTGTGCCCCCCATCCCCAGACAGATATTGACTACTGTTAATCCCACCTCCCTGCCCCTCCCATAGTTTCCTGTCACTGTCAATCCTTTTCTTATAGTATTACAGTAGTTGTTCAAGGTCCACTTATGAGTGAGAACATGTGATATTTAGAACTTTGTTTTTTGTGAGAGATCACTCAGTATTAGACACAACCTTTTTATTGGGCATCTTTAGTGACTTTTTTTTTTTTGAGTCGGAGTCTTACTCTGTTGCCCAGGCAAGAGTTCAGTGGCACGCTCATGGGCACCACAGCCTCGACTTGTTGGGCTCAGATGATCCTTCCACCTCAGTCTTCCAAGTAGCTGGAACTGCAGGCACACACCACCATACCTCGCAAATTTTTTGCTTTATTATAGAGACGAGGTCTTACCAAGTTGTCCAGGCTGGTTTAGTGACTTTTTTTTAACAACAGAAGGAGGGAAAGTTCATAATAACAAAATCAGGAAATGCAAACAGGTGAAGCTGAGAAGATAAAATTACTCATAATCTCATCACCCAGTGATAACAGAAATAGAATATTACTGTACATTTCTTTTGAAACTCTATATTAAAATTAGCCACTCATTTTATACCACTTTTTTTTCATCAATAAACTCTATCGGTGAACCTTTTTCTTTTAAATGGCACACTACAAAAATAAGGGCTTTCAGACTGGTTGTCTCTTGCAACTTTACCAAGCTTTCAGTTACTGGTACATGCAGTACCATTCCGGTTTTCTTAGTGAGGAAGCAGGGGCCCAAGAAGTTAAGTGACTCATGCTCCAAGTTCAGTGCTCTTTCCTCTGAACCATGAAGCCTCCAGAAACAAAAGCAGGCAACAGTTGTTTTAAGCATGCCAAATATTCATTTTTGGCTGAGCTGCCAATGTGAAGACAGTTTCATACATTTGATCCTAGTTAAAAAGGATCAGCTAACCAAGTGTGCTTTTGATATCTGAATCTTTAAAGGAAAAAAAAGCCAGAATACTTCATCCTTGGATATTCTAAACAATCCTTCTGGAAAGTGCTTTCTAGGCTCCACAACATGCTGGAGCTTATTTCCTTGCATTAGTGAATACAAGGCGATCCTGGCCTTCTAAAAATTCCCTGTCTGGCCAGGGGATTGGCAACACACAAACAAAGGCTTAAAGACAAGAAGCAGCATACTAATGAGTGGAGTGTCCTCCAACGCCAGCCAAATGCTCAAACGCCCAACACACTGAACAAAGGAACCGTCACGGTGAGAAGACGGGAGGCATTCATGCAGCCAGCCAACACGCATTTGGTGGGCGCCTGTGAGCTAGGCAGCGTTGTAGGCTCTGAGATACAGCGGCGGTTCGGACCAGGCCACCCAGTGTGGTGGGAGACACATCAACTTCCACCGGTCTTATGGGAACAGGAATCCTACCAGACGTCTCATTAGCCCACAAGGCAAATTATATCATCCCTGAGCCTCAGTTTCCTCAGTTACCAAATGAGGGAACCATCTAGTCCATCGTGCGAGATTAGGTAACAATATTCAAAGTCCATAATATGCAGTAGGTGCTCAACAAATGTTATTCATGGAAGCTAATCCTGACTGAGATTTTACTGTGTGCCTAGGATTGTGCTAGCCATATCACATGCCTTATCTCAATCCTCACCATTTAGTATAATACTACTTTACAGATGATGGAACTGACACACAGTAACTCTGCTCAAGTACATACAACAATCAAAGGTAAGAGTCAATATCCATCACTCATAAGCAGACCCTGAACATTTTCCATAATACTACAAGAAAGGGATTGGCGGTAGCAGGATACTGCCTGGGTGGGGGTGGGGACACAACATCAATAAGGGTACGAGATCTCAAACCAGGCAAAGTGGGGACCAAAGGGAGGCCCAAACTTCACCTGTGCAATGTCCACTTGTACACCTAATCCTGAATTGTACCCCACATCTTTAAAATAGAATGGATATAAACTAAAAACATTAAAAAAAAAGAGTCAATATCCAAATCCAGGTGGTTTGTCTCTAGAGTTCGTGCCCATAAAGACACTAAACTACACCACCTCCCTCGTCTTCCCCCATGGCCCCAACTTTCAAATTTTCTTTCCTTTCTTTTTAATGTAAATTTTAGTCCAAGTTCTAAAGAAGATGCAGGAAGGACAAAGCAGCCACCTGATGAGTCTATCTGGTGTAGTGCAGAAGCGCTTCTGGGACTCCTGCGTAACTACCTCATGATTCCTTGCTCTCCACTTGCTATCTGTACCTTTTCTCTTGTCTGTTCTTCCAAACAGGGCTCCAAATCCTAATTCCTCTGACTCCTTTCTCATTTGTACTTCTCATCTTGCAGTTCCTTGACTGAAACAGTAACTTCATCAATAATTCAGTGACACCTTGCTGCTTCTAACCCTGAAGGCCAAGCCGCAGTGCCCATGTTAGAAGCATCTAAATGCAAGTCACTGCCTATAATTCTTTTATTATGAATTTGTTTGCATACTCAGCTAGAAGCTCTGCTTGTCCTGTACAAAGTATTTTAATAGGTATATATGGTGTACATCTCTCCCAACCAGCAGTCACAGGGCTTCTCCCTCTGAGAGGATGACAGGCTGTCTCTTGGAAATGGTCTTCTCCAAGGCTTTCCAGGTAAATCTGGAAGACACATCAAAGCTAGGGTAACCATATAATTTACTATTCAAATTCAACACTTTATTTTTATTTTTTACTTTTTTTTATTTTTATTTTTATTGTTTTTTTGAGTCAGAATCTCACTATGTCCACCCAGGCTGGAGTGCAGTAGCACACTCACAGCTACCACAGCCTTGACCTGCTGGGCTCAGGTGATCCTTCCACCTCAGCCTTCCAAGTAGCTGGAACTACAGGCACACGCCACCACACCCAGCTAATTTGTTGATTTATTGTAGAGACGAGGTCTCACCGAGTTGCTCAGGCTGGTCTCAGATCCTTGGGCTCAGGCAATCCTCTTGTCTCTGCCTCCCAAAACGCCGGGATTACAGGTATAAGCCACCATGCCCGGTCAAACTCAACACTTTAGAGAGTGAAAGGGAACACGAGTTATAATTATAATGGGACAACAGGCACAAACTGGACCTTTCCTGGACCAGTCAGAATTCATGGTTACTTTATTGAAAGCCTATGTTTTAAGTCAGACTTATGCCAAATATACTTTCCAAAAAAATGTGGCAAAAATCTGCCCATTTAGCTTGATATGTTTACCGACAGGTAGAACCTCCTTCGTGTATAGGATACAATCCACAGTATCAACCCCAGTCATATTACTTGCTTGATCCACTCATTTTGGGCACTTGACTTTTTTTCATTTACTATGAGGTATGTTTGTGTACCAGACACCACATTAATCTTTACCTGAGTATGGAGTAGGAGCAATGGGAAATGACAAGATGCTATTCCTGGAGATATCAATAGTCAGAGTAACATAATACATATATTCAAATAATTGGAGCCATGATTTCAAGAGTGTGATATGTCCATAACTCAACAGCCAGGAGTAGGGCCTACCTCAGGTGGGCTTGATTCAGGACACAAATAATAACTCCAGGCCGGGCTTGGTGGCTCAGCCTGTAATCCCGCGCTTTGGGAGGCCGAGGCGAGTAGATTGCCTGAGCCTGCAGGTTCGAGACCTGCCTGAGCAACTTGGCGAGACCTCAGCTCTACAATAAATCAAAAAATTAGCCAGGCGTGGTAGCACGTGCCTGTAATTCTGGCCACTCGGAAGGCTAAGGCGGAAGGATCGCCGGAGCCCAGCAGGTCGAGGCTGCGGTGGCCGGGAGCAGCCACTGCACTCCAGCCTGGGCGACAGAGTGAGACTCCGACTCAAAAAAATAATAATAATAATAATGATAATAATTCCAGAATCTACTTTCCATCTCTGCTATTTCTGAATTGGTTCCCTTCCTGGTTTTCATTTACCCTGTCCTATGGAAGGACAAGTCTGCTTTATTGATGGTTCAGCATTTCATTTACTGAGCATTGGGGTCACATGGGCCCCAACTGTCTTCACCTGGGTTATGGGTTCAACCTTAATCCAGTCACCGAAGCCAAAGAATAGAATGTGGTGATTGGCTTGTCAAGGTCAGAGCAGAGGAGTTGGCTTCACCTGAAACACAGCAAGAGAAGCTGACGGTTCTGCACTACGCCAGATAGACTCATCAGGTGGCTGCCATGAGTCCACTTCCTGGTCTTCATACCCTGGTGTAATTCCTTCTCCTTGAGTGACAGAAGAGTGAACCCAACCTGCGTCTGCTTCTAACCAACAGAACACAGCAAAGGTGATGGGGGGTGCATAATTATGTTTCATAAGATTGTAGACTCTGTCTTCCTGAAGTCTTTTCTTCCCCTTGCTGAATGATAAAGCAAGCAGCCATGTTGAGGGCCTTTGTGGCAAGAAAGTGAGAATGACCTCTAGGAAGTGAGGCTAGCCTCCAGGCAATAGCCAGTCAGGAAATTAGGCTTTCATTCCAGAAACCTGCAAGAAAATGAGCTCCGCCAACAACCGTGTTAGTTTGGAAGGAGATGTTTCCCCAGTCAAGCCTCAGATGAGAACACAGCTAATACATTGGAAACTTTCAGAGGACCCGGTAAAGCTGCACTCGGACTCTTGAACATTAGAAACTGTGAAATAATAAATATATTATTTTAGGCCCAGACACTTGACCCATAGAAACTGTCAGATAGTAAATATGTAACTAATGCACCCACGAAAGCAAAGACACAGGACTGCTGTCACAGAAATAGGGAATAGATCCCACATGACCAAAACAAATGTCTACCGTGATTATCAGTCATAATTAAGTATTTGATACTTGACCCCATTGTTTCCCTGAGCATAAATAGCAAATTGTTTTGTGTTATAGATTATCAGAAAATAAATTTTCTTAACTATCATATTTAAGCACCAAAAATAGAGGTTTAAAAAATAAGTACACATATAATGTTTGATTTTTAACCATTCAGACCAACAAAATTATATTGGCCATCTAATAATTATATTTAAAACTGACCACAATAGTATTTCATGATTGAGTAAGATGAATTTAAACCAAAAAAAATGGAAAAGAAAACAACCGAGGCTGGGCATGGTAGCTCATGCCTATAATCCCAGCATTTTGGGAGGCTAAGGTGAGACAATTGCCTGAGCCCACGGGTTCAAGACCAGCCTGGGCAACTTGGCAAGACCTCATCTCTACATTACATAAGAAAAAAAAAATAGCCAGGCATGTGACGTGCCTGTAGTTCCAGCTATTTGGAAGGCTAAGACAGAAGGATTACCTAAGCCCAGCAGGTCGAGGCTGCAGTGGCTGTGAGCGTACCACTGCACTCCAGCCTGGGTGACAGAGTGAGACTCGGACTCAAAAAAAAAATTAAAACAACCATATTAAATATAAAACTAATTAAATAACACCGTAACATTAAAAATAAACCTATATTATATGCTGACTTAAAGTAAAGCCATTTAAGGAATAATGTTTTTAATTTTTACACATAAAAATCGGCAAGTCATAAATATACTTGAAGAACTTTTTTTTTTTTTCAGTCAGTCTCACTCTGTTGCCTAGGCTGGAGTGCAATGGCATGCTCACAGCTGCCACAGTCTTGACCTGCTGGGGTCAAGCAATTTTTCCACCTCAGCCTTCCATGTACCTCGAACTACAGGCACACGCCACCATGCCTGGCTAATTTTTTTATTTATTTGTAGAGATGCGGTCTCACTAATTATCCAGGCTGGTCTCGAACCCCTGATCTCAGGCAACCGTCTTGTCTCCGCCTCCCAAAATACGGGGATAACAGGCATGGGCCACTGCACCTGGCCTCTAATTGATGAACTTTTAAAGTAAGTTTCATGAACTTTTAGAAGTTAAAAATACTCATGTAACCACCACCCAGATTAAGACAGAATGTATCAGCAATCCATCGACTTCTGTGTGTCCCTTCCCAGTTCTCATTCCAACCATTCGTTCCACCTGCTTTTGAACTTTATATACAACTACAACACACAGCATGTACTGTCTTGTGTCTGCCTCCTGTCCCTCAGCACTGTTTGTGAGATTCATCCGTGTTTTCATGTGTAGCAATAGCTTGTTTTCTTTTTTTTTTGAGCTGGAGTCTCACTCTGTCACCCAGACTGGAGTGCAGTGGCCGCTCCTGGCCACCGCAGCCTCGACCTGCTGGGCTCCGGCGATCCTTCTGCCTCAGCCTTCCAGTAGCTGGAACTACAGGCATGCGCTACCATGCCCCGCTAATTTTTGATTTATTGTAGAGATGAGGTCTCGCCAAGTTGCCCGGGCGGGTCTCGAACCCACGGGCTCAGGCAATCCACTCACCTCGGCCTCCCAAAGCGCTGGGATTACAGGCTGAGCCACCAAGCCCGGCCAATAGCTTGTTTTCATTACTGAATAGTATTCATTTGCATGACTACAGCAAATTTATTTATCCATTCTACTACAGATGGGCATCTAGGCTGTTTCTAATTTGGGGTTATTATTAGTAATCATGCTGTTAGGAGCATTCTTGTGTCTATCTTTTGGTGCATTTTCTGTTGGGTATATATTTCAGAGTAGAATTACCAAGTCGTTGGGTATATTTGCAGTTGACACGGTCATAGCGTTTCCAAAGTGTTTGTTACAATTTACACTTCCACAAGCAGTGTCTGAGTGCTCTAACCCGCTTACATTCTTGATATTAACACTTTAAAACATTTCAACCAGCCTAGAATATGGCTGTAGGAATATCACATTATAGTTTGATTTGCATTTCTTTAATGACTAATGATCATAGAAAGCAAACCAGTTACGCTTCTGGAAATACTTATCAATAAATTCTTTATATATGTGTCAATATCATGGCACATTGCCAATTTTATTCTAAATACTGACTTTGGCCAGGCATGGTGGTTTATACCTGTAATCCCAGCAGTTTGAGAGGCTGAGGTGGAGGATTGCTTAAGACCAGCACTTCAGACCAGCCCAGGCAACATAGTGAGACCTTGTCTCTACAAAAAATAAAATTTTTTTTAAAAGCTGGGCATGGTGGCACATGCCTATAGTCCCAGCTATTTGGGAGGCTGAGGCAGAAGGATCACCTGAGCCCAGGAGTTTAAGGGTGTCGTGAGCCATGATCATGCCACTGCACTCCAGTCTAGGTGACATTGCACAGGGCAAGACCTCCTCCCCCCGCAAAAAAATTACCATGCCCGGCTAATTTTTGATCTATTGTAGAGATTAGGTCTCACCAAGTTGCCCAGGCGGGTCTCAAACCATGGACTCAGGCAATCCTCTCACCTCGGCCTCCCAAACCACGGGATTACAGGCTGAGCCACTGAGCCCGGCTGTAAATAGATATTTTTGAGGTAATGGGCATAAGCTAATCTCTAATATCAACAACACTTCCACAACTTATTCATTAAGCTGCCTTCCAGCAAGGAAGTTCATTTAAAATAAGCCTTGCAGGCCACACTTGCCCCTGAGAGTTGGCAGCTTTTCCGGTCTGTGAAAGGTGAATAATAAACTTCATTTTCTTCTACTTCTCACTTGGTTGCATCTCGCATTGTTCCTATGGCATCAGCACCAGCACCGGCCCACCTCGCCTCAGTTTACCCTTTCACTGTCTTCTCTGATGGAGTGTGTAGAACTTCTGACCATTTTAAAACTGGGTTGTTCGAGGATACCTGTATAATGAACATTTGCATACCTAACCCTGAATTGTACCCCACATCTTTAAAATAAAAAATTTTAAATAAATAAATAAAATAAAATGCACCTTGTTTTTCCAACAAAAGCAAAGCACTGGATAAAATTCTGCATATATTTTGTAATAAGCCTATACTCATATACATATTTATTTTCATTTCTTTCATTTTTCTCATTTTTTTATCTTTTTGATTATTTGATTAGTCCTTCATTATGTCCAATAAAAAACAATTTGTATAAATTTCTAGAAGCAAATAAAAGCCAATAACCCCGTGGGAAATGTTAGAAGTGCAGAGCCCCCTTCCTCTCTGGCAACCCTAGCTAACAAAAGGATATTAGTTATTACATATGTCAATCCAAAGGTAATTTCTCAAGAAGAAAGAGAAGATAAAAATGAAGGAAGCGAGAAACAAACATATATGCATATATTAGGTTTACATGTATGTACATATTTGTGTGGGGTACATGGATAGTCCAAATATGTCAACCTCTCTGTGTACATGCACATGGAAACCCATATATACATACTTAAAACAGGATGGAGACAATCATTTCAGCGTATACATACATCAAAGCATCACACTGTACGTGGTTAGCTTATTTAATTTTTATTTGTCAATTATTCCTCAATAAATCTGGGGGAACAAAAACAGTAAAGAAATATACTGGCTGGGCATGAAGGCTCACATCTGTAATCCTAACACTTTGGGAGGCCAAGGTGAGAGGGTTGATTGAACCCAGGAGTCCTGCCTGGGCAACATAGTGAAACCTCATCTCTACAAAAATCAAAAAATTTGCCTGATGTCGTAGCATGCACCTGTTGTCCCAGATACTCAGGAGGCTGAGGTGGGAGGATCACTTAATTCCAGGAGTTGGAAGAAATGGTGAGCCATGATCATGCCATGGGTGACAGAGTGACACTCAACTCAATTTAAAAAAAAGAAGAAAAGAAATGTAACTTGTAACAATGACTGTCTCTGGATAGTGATGTTGCTGATGAATTCTGGAATTTTCTTCTCTCTACTTTTCTATATTTTCCAATTATTTTCTGATGCACAATTCTTTCTTTTTATAACCAGGACAAAAGTACATTCTAAAAAAGATGGGTTTAGCCTGGGTTGGTTGCAAAACAAAATATATACTTCCAGTACTTCTATGTTAAGCTACTGCACTTGGCCGGGCATGGTGGCTCATGCCTATAATCCCAGCACACTGGGAGGCCAAAGTGAGAGGATTGCCTGAGCCCACAGGTTCGAGACCAGCCTGGGCAACTTGGCGAGACCTCATCTCTACAATACATCAAAAATCAGCCGGGCATGGTAGCGAACGCCTGTAGCCTGTAGCCTGTAGCTACTTGGAAGGCTGATGTGGGAGGATCACCTGAGCCCAAAGGGTCGATGCTGGGATGGCCGTGAGCATGCTATTGCACTCCAGCCTGGGTGATGGAGTAAGACTCCAACTCAAAAAAAAAAAAAAGCTACTGCTCTCTGTTATGTACCCAGAGGTCCTGACCCAGGATGTCAGAGGGACTGACTGTCTTTCACTGTCAGCAGGCATAATAGGGAAGGGGTTAGACAGATTGTGAGGGTAAACAGAAGAAAGGAAAGATATCCTAGCGACAGGACAGTTCTCCCAGGAAGGTTCAGATGATGATTGTAGGTCTGAAGAGGGAGGAGAGGGAAGCCAAGGGCTTTCCAACCAAAGCTCATTCCTCCAACCCGCTGGAAGGGAAGGAATCTGAACCAGCAGCAGAAGGCCCAAGGTGGGGGGACACACTAGAGCAAAGCAGAGAAAGAGATATGATTAAGGAAATTACCAGGCCTAGTGGCTCACGCCTGTAATCCCAACACTTTGGGAGGCAAAGGCAGTAGGATTGCTTGAGCCCAAGAGTTCAAGACCAGCCTACACAACATAGGAAGACTTTGTCTCTACAAAAAAAAAAAAAAAACTAAAACAAGAAATTAGCCAGCCGTAGTGGCACACACTTATAGTCACAGTTACTCAGAAGGCTGAGGCAGGATTGCCTGAACCCAGGAGATCAAGGTTGCGGTGAGCCATGATTCGTGCCACTTCCCTCCTACCTGGGTGAAAAAGTGAGACCCCCCCCCAACTCAGAAGGAAGGAAGGGAGGGAGGGAGGAAGAGAAATTACTGTGTAGTCACAAAATAAAATGTAATACAAGGCAATCATTAAGCATTTTCAACAGATGATTAATGATATGTAAAAATATCCACAATGTAATGCTAAAGGCAAAATTACATAAAGAGTATTATACCAGGCAACCTCTTCAGGAGTTTTTCTGTTCTCTCCATAAATCCTGCTTTTTTTTTTTTTTTTACTTTATTTATAGAACTTCAAGTTTATTGAAATGTATTAGAAACAGAGAGCTTTTTATAAGCAGAATCAGAAAGCAAAGAAAATTCCCAAATTGACAGAGGAAGTAGAAACTTAAGCAATCCAATGAAAATAGGAAAAAAAAGTTTAAAAAAGAAAACAAAATTTAAAAAAATACTACACATACAACATGAAAATAAATGTGTATATGAATCATTACACTGAAAAATTCTGGCTACCAACAACTGGGACACGGGCAGGGAGGAGAATGACTATGAGACCAGGAAAACTTGCGTCTCCAACTTTCCTCTCACTTCAACATTCATTGACGATTCTTGCCCAAATCTATTAAACCTAACTATCATGACAGTTACAAATGTTCCAACTCCACCACTCTTTCCACTTTTTATATCTTTATTAAAGGGGAAAAAATAATCTCTTACTCGTAACAATAAAATAATGTCAGAAACTGCCCAAGACAGGGGACAAATGAAAACCAGCAGACCCTATCCTTAAACTAAAGAATTGAAGGACTTTAAATTGAGAAAGTAAACAAAGAATAAAAAGTCAGGCCAGGCTTTGTGGCTCATCCTATAAGCCCAGCGCTTTGGGAGGTCTAGGTGAGTGGATTGTCTGAGCCTGCGGGTTCGAGACCTGCCCGGGCAACTTGATGAGACCTCATCTCTACAATTAAAAAAACAAAAAAATTAGCCTGGCATGGTAGCACACGCCTGTAGTTCTGGCCACTTGGAAGGCTAAGGCAGAAGGATCACTGGAGCCCAGCAGGTTGAGGCTGCAGTGGCCAGGAGCGGCCACTGCACTCCAGTCTGGGCGACAGAGTGAGACTCTAACTCAAAAATAAAAAAAAAAAGAAAAATCAGTCAAACTCAGTTGAATACATTAAACACGTGCAGCTTTTTGTATGCCAATCACACCTCAACAAAGTGGTTTTAAAAACAATGAGGCACGGTGGCTCAAGTCTGTAATCCCAGTACTTTGGGAGGCCAAGGCGAGAAGATTGCCTGAGCCCACAGGTTAGAGACCAACCTGGGCAACTTGGTGAGACCTTGTCTCTACAATAAAACAAAAAACTATTCAGGCATAGTGACACATGCCTGTAGTTCCAGCTACTTGGAAGCCTGAGGTGGGATCTCCGAACCCAACAGTCCGAGGTTGTGGTGGCTGTAAGTGTTCCACTGCACTCCAGCCTGGGTGACAGAGTGAGACTCTGACAAAAAAAACCCAAAAAACAAACAAACAAAACAAAACAAAATGAATCTTGCAAAAGAAAAACTGTGCTTTTTGGCTTAATCCTGAGTTAAGCACATTAACAAGTTGCATGCAATGAAGATGGTCCCCTAAATACAAAAGATGAATTATTTCATGCACACATTTAAAATTCAATGTATTATGCATTCATGAGTAAAATCCTGCTTTCTTAAAAAAAGGTATTATCCCATTTGATACAAAAATTCTGAATGATAGTGGCTATCACTGTGAGACAGGGTCATAGGTTATGTCTTTATTTCTGCTCTATTTCCAAGTTTTCTACAATGAGCACGTATCACTTTTATCATTTGGGGAAGGAGAAAAGCAGTGATAAATGCTTACCAACACACACATGCATAAAAGGCAGAACCCCTGATCTCACAAGGGCCGAGGCCAAAGTTGATGGGACAGGAACTTAGCCTTCCAAGTAGCTGGCACTACGGGCGTGCACTATTTCTCCCCGTTCTCTTGTGCTGGTGGAGGACTGGACCTGGCCTTCAGACCATCCCCTCTCAAATTCTCTGGGTCTTTGTTTCATTTGTCATCTTCCCCATCATGGCTTTTATTTCTAAACTCTCCTTTTTAACACGCTTTCTTCTCTAGCACAGAAACAGGATTGAGAATTTCCCACTCTGCCGGGCGCAGTGGCCCATGCCTGTAATTCTGGCACTTTGGGAGGCCGAGGCAAGAGGATTGCCTGATCCCAGGGGTTCAAGACCAGTCTGGGCAACTTGGCGAGACCTCGTCTCTAGAATAAATCAAAAAATCAGCCGGGCGTGGTAGCGTGCGGCTATAGTTCCAGCTACTCAGAAGGCTGAGGCAGAAGGCCCACCCGAGCCCAGCAGGTAGAGGCTGTGGTGGCTGGGAGCGGCCACTGCACTCCAGTCTGGGTGACAGAGTGAGACTCTAGCTCAAAAAAAAAATGAGTGTCCCATTCTATTTATTTTTAAACCTGTCTTTTAGCCGTTAGTCCTCTCCACTAGCCTTCTACACCCACCCCAACTCTTGAAGAAGTCTCCCACTCCCACCTTCCCCCTCTGCAACCTGATCTCTACCGTACTAGGCCTCTCAACGGTGGTCCCTTGGAGAAGTTGCTCAATCCAAACCCCTTCTAGACTTATCTGACTTAATTAAGACAGGGAAGTACCTCCTTCTACAGTATCAGACACTTTTCACCACTCTCTTTTCTTTTTTTGTTTTTTTGTTTGTTTTTTGAGTTGGAGTCTCACTCTGTCGCCCACACTGGAGTGCAGTGGCCGCTTCTGGCCATTGCAGCCTGGACCTGCTGGACTCCGGCGATCCTTCCACCTCAGCCTTCCAAGTAGCTGGAACTACAGGCACGCACTACCACGGCCGGCTAATTTTTGATTTATTGTAAAGATGAGGTCTCTCCAAGTTGCCCAGACGGGTCTCGAACCTGCGGGCTCAGGCAATCCACTCACCTCAGCCTCCCAAAGTGCTGGGATTACAGGCTGAGCCACCGAGCCTGGCTTCTCTTTTCTTTGAAACTCATTTCCTCGGCCTCCAGGTCATTCTCAAGTCATACCTTATTAAGTTCCTTTATGGGCTGCTTCTCCTCCAGTCCCATAAGCATCCACAGTCACCTGGGCTCTGCACTGGGCTGCTTGCTCTCGCTCCTGACACCTGCTTCTCTGGGTGAACACATCCAGACTCACAGCTTTAACTACTACATGTATGCTGATTACTGCCACAAACACATTCCCAGACTAGAAATCTCTAGAGAAAAATACAGTGAGATCAGCCACTCATATCGGTATCTAACTAAAGTGAATTCAAATACACTCATTCAGTATGCTTGAGAGAAAAATAAAAGAGAGAGATAAACGGGCACAGTGACTCATGCCTGTAATCCCAGTACTTTGGGAGGCCAAGGCGGGGGGATTGCTTGAGCCCAGGAGTTCAAGACCAGACTAGGCCACATAGTGAGACCCCATCTCTAGTACAAAATGAAAAATTGGTCAGGCATAGTGGTGCATGCTGTAGTCCCAGCTACTCAGAAGACGGAAGCAAAACGATTGCCTAACCCCGGGAGGCTGAGGCTGCAGTGAGCCCTGATGGTGCCACTGCACTTCAGTCTGGGCAACAGAGTGAGACCTCAACTCAAAAAAGAGAGAGAGAGGAAAAACCTTATATAGATAGCCCAGGTCATTCTACAGAATAAGGACCTGACTGCAGTGAAGGTGACTGTGGCTTCCTTGGGCATCTCATCTCCTAAATGCCTCTGGGACAGTGAGCACTAGTGAGTCTGGTGTTTTAAGATACTCCTACTCCCACTGGCTGGGCGTAGTGGCTCACACCTCTAATCTCAGCACTTTGGGAAGCTGAGGCAGGAGGATTGTTTGAGCCCAGGCGTTTAGAACCAGCCTGGCAACATGGTGAGAACTTGTCTCTACAAAAACAAAAAAAAAACAGTTTTAAATAGCTGGGCATGGTGGCACACCTGTAGTCCCAACTACTCAGGAGGCTAAGCCAGAAGAATCACCTGAGTCTAGGAGGTTGAAGCTACGGTGAGCCCTGATCTTTTCACTCTGTCGCCCATGCTCCAGCGTGGGTGACAGAGTGAAAAGAAAGGAAAAAAAGATACTCCTGGTCCCAAACATAAGCCAACTACTTCATTTCATGCTTTACTTAGAAGAAGCTATTGTCTTTTCCAACACTGGAACAAAAGGTATCATTCTTGGATTTGAATGTCGATCTCCAACCCAATGCCTTCATAAGAGATTTTCAAGTATAACTTATGCAATTTTCACTTTATACTTTCACTTAATCTTAGGACAGGTTAAGGTCTTATGTTAATGAGAAAGTATATACCGAAGTACATTCAGAATTACTCCCTGGACAATCCCTTGATTTGTCCATAACATACAAGATGTATACATATAATCCTACACAATAACATTTATGCATACAGTAACTTCCAACACAGAACAAGGAGTATACAAAATGTGATTTTGTAGTGACCACTAGATGAGATAGCTCACATCTAGAATCCCTGTTGTAGGAAAAATGCAGAGTTGAATTTCCCTGAGTAAATTAAGTCACATTCACACCCAAATTGATTTCACTGTATAAGTAATGCTTCTTAGCCCTCTGGAAGGCTCCAGGAAAGCTTCCTAGAGAAGGAGTTGAGCTGAAATTCAGAAGAGGAGTCTGCCTCCTAGCCCAGTTTGTGTAAGATTATTGCAGCTTCTGTTATAGCAACAGACCCCTTTCTCGTGCTCAGTGAATGTTGTTGAACTAAGTGGTAGAAATGTAGAAAGAATTGTACCCCACATCTTCAAAACAAAATAAAATAAAAAGAAATGCAGAAAGATTTAAAGAGCACAGCGTGGGGCAGAAAATGCCAAGTAACTTCAGTGTGAAATGGGAGGTGAGGGACTAGGAAAGTGAGGGGTCAGGTAAGACATGGGTAAGGCAGGTCTGGACAGGTAGGCAGGGACTGCACATCACATGTACCCCCAGGTGTTGGGTTATGACCGAATACAAGGCCTCATGTGCTAAGCTAAAGACTGGAGATTTCATTCTAGAATTGAAAGGAAGCTTTTGCAATGTTTCAAGAAAGGAGGTGAGGTCAAGCGCAGTGGTTCATGCCTGTAATCTCCATACTTTGGGAGACCAAGGTGGGAGGATTGCTTTAGCCCAGGACTTTAAGACCAGCCTGGGCAACATAGTGAGAACTTTTCTCTACCAAAAATAAGAAAACAGCTGGGCGCAGTGACATGCACCTGTAGTCCCAGTTATGAGGGAGGCTGAGGCAGAAGGATTGCCTGGGCCTAGGAGGTCAAGGCTGTGGTGAGCTGTGATTGTGCCTCTGCACTCCGCCTGGGCCACAGAATGAACGCGCCTGACACTGACGGGGTAGAGAATGGGTTGATATGGAAAGACAGTACTGACAAGGAGGACCTTTTAGGAATTTGGTGAGAGGTAGCCTCCATTTACAGAAAAAATAAAGACACAGCTGTGTAATCCTCAAAGTTTTAAAGAAAATAACCTTTAATTAAAACCCTTAAGCAACATATCCATTAAGAGATGCTTCGCTACTTTGTCAAGATGAAAATCATTCCTCCAACTCCTCTTCATGTTAAAATGTCGCCATATCTTAATACACTCTGTTTTCTTCCACACATTTCTCTGAATGAAGACCCTCCTCTTCTTCCCAGCCCAGAACTCTCTGAGCTTCTCAGCTCAGCCCTTTTGCTGACCCGGAGACTATGTTTCTTTTTCTTTTCTTTGTTTCTTTATCTCTGTCGCCCAGGTGATCCTCCTGAACCAGCCTCCTGAGTAGTTGGACCTGCAGACACACGCCACCTCACTCAGCTAACTTTTTTGATTTTGTGTAGCGATGAGGTCTCACTATGTTGCCCAGGCTGGTCTCAAACTTCTGAGCTCAAACAATCCTCTGGCCTCTGAGATTGCATTTCTGCAACTAGTCCTCTTTCTTTGATACCTTCTTCTTCCCTTGACCCTGGTTCCTGTTTATTTATAAACATGAATGTCCCTATCTACTCTGGGCTGAAGCTTTTTTCTTTTTGAGTTTTCTTATGCAGTCTTAGGCCACTCTTGAGCCTGGTCTCTCTTCCCGTCTTTTCTCTCTTCCTGTCTAGTCTCACAAAAGAGCGACTCATCCGACTCATTTGCAGTGCCTCACTGGGCTCTCTCCCTGATTAATACTACTTAATCTGGTCTTGACCACCTCCAGGAATCTGCCCTCCTGAAGGCAGGATGAAACAGGCACAAAATAACACACCCCAAGGCAGTAACAAAACCGTGTAAATAAAGGGCTACGAGCCTGGGGCCAGTGCTGGAACCAGAGGAATGCGTGAACCCAGAAGCTCAAGACCAGCCTGGGTAACAAAGTAAGATCCCATCTCTAGAAAAAAAAATTGGGGCTGGGCTCCGTGGCTCAGTCTGTGATCCTAGCACTTTGGGAGGCCGAGGTGAGTGGATTGCCTGAGTCCACGGGTTCGAGACCCAGGCGGGCAATTTGGTGAGACCTCGTCTCTACAATAAATCAAAAAAATTAGCCAGGTGTGGTAGCACGCGCCTGTAGTTCCAGCTACTTGGAAGGCTGAGGCGGGAGGATCGCCGGAGCCCAGCAGGTTGAGGCTGCGGTGGCCATGAGGGGGCCACTGCACTCCAGCCTGAGCAACAGAGTGAGACTCCTATTCACATAAAAAAAAAAAAAAAAAAAAAAAGAAAGGAACCGGCAGCAAATCAGGAGGTGAGTGGAGGGCAAGCAAGCGAAGCTTCATCGGTATTTACCGCCACTCCCCATGACTGGCATAACTGCCTGAACTCCGTATCCTGTCAGATCAGTGGCAGCATTACATCCTCACAGGAGAACAAACCATATTGTGAGCTGTGCATGCAAAAGATCTAGGTTGCCGTGCACCTGTAACAATCGAATGCCTGATGGTCTAGGGTGTCACTGTCTTCCATCACCCCCAGATGGGACTGTCTGTCTAGGTGCAGAAAGGCAAGCTCAGGGTTCCCACTAATTCTGCATTATGGTGAGCTGTATAATTATTTCATTACATATTACAATGTAGTAACAATATAAATAAAGCGCACAGTAAATGTAATGCGCCTGAATCATCCCAAAACCATACCCCCGCCCCGACCCTATACATGAAAGAATTGTCTTCCACAAATCAGTCCTTGTTGCCAAAAAGGTTGGGGACGGCCATAACCAACTGTGCCCTTATAAGGAAGCTTCCATAAAAACCCAGAGGACAGGGTTAGGAGAGCTCCAGGCCCCTGAGCAGGCAGAGGTGTCTGGAGGGTGGCGCCTGCACAACACGTGGAAGGCTTGCGCGCTCTCCCGCATACCCTGTCCTGTGTATATCTTCATCCTGCTGTTTCTCTACAACCTCTGTAATATCCTTTTTTCTTTCTTTTTTTTTTTTTTTGAGTCGGAGTCTCACTCTGTCGCCCAGACTGGAGTGCAGTGGCCGCTCCCGGCCACTGCAGCCTCGACCTGCTGGGCTCCGGCGATCCTTCCGCTTCAGCCTTCCAAGTAGCTGGAACTACAGGTGCGCACTACCACGCCCGGCTAATTTTTTGATGTTCTTGTAGAGATGAGGTCTCGCCAAGTTGCCCAGATGGGTCTCAAACCCGCGGGCTCAGGCAATCCACTCACCTCAGCCTCCCAAAGGCGCGGGATTACAGGCTGAGCCACCGAGCCCGGCTTGTAATATCCTTTATTAACATAAGTGTAAATATAAGGAAGTGTTCCCCGGAGTTCTGTGAGCTGTCCCAGCAGATTCACCAAACCTGAGGAAGGGGTCATGGGAAACCAATTTATAGCCAGAGGTTCAGTCATAGGGATAGGTGACAACCTATTGCTGTACCTGCAATTGGCACCTGTAATATCAGCACTCTGTGGGATTCAGCCCTTCACCTGCAGGATGTGACTCTAACCCCAGGTAGATAGTGTCTGAAATTTTTTGTTTGTTTTGAGGCAGGATCTTGCTCACTTGTCCAGGTTGGAGTACAGTGGCACAATCATAGCTCACTATAACTTCGAACTCCTGGGTTCAAGCAATCCTCCCACCTCGGCCTCTCAAAGCACTGGGATTACAGGTGTGAACCACCACACCCAGCCAGATAGTGTCAGAATAGGACACTCAGGTGGTGTCCACTGAAAAACTGCTCGGTATGTGGGGAAAGCGGGGAAAACCCACACATTTTGATGACCAGATGCTGTGTGCTGTGGGGAGTGTGAGGGTAGGAAAACACTGGTTTTCACTATCTCTTACACCCTCCTCTGGAGCTCCCTGTCCGAGGCAAACTCTCCGTTCTTTATTTTATTCATTTTTAGCTGGGACAAGGATAGTCACCAGACAATCTGATGTTGAGAAAGTATCAGCATTATCTGTAACGATTCTGTTTCTCTTTTACCTTGCCCTGGTAAATATTGAAGCAAAAGTAAACAAAAAAAGGAAGGTGAGTAGCTGACTCGGATTTGCCCTTGGATTATTCTACATTTAACCAAATCACAAAAAAGATTAAAGAGCTTCCGTGTGACCCAGAAAAAGTACAAAAACAAAGTGGACAGTGACGATGTAATCTATTTATAGCCATCCTCTTTAGAGATACTGAATTCTGTAAAAGATCAACTGTTTTAGGAAGAAGCCAGTTGCAGCAAGAAGCAAACAAGTAATCAGTCACTTCTGCTGGCTTTGATTGCTCATTTAACAAAGTATTCTGGGTGAATTTTGACCCCCCCCCAATTCTCAGACTTTTAATGTTTGTTCTAGAAATGCAACCATTCTTTAACACATGTTAAATGATTGATTGAATGTTAACGATTGATATTGAAATTTCAATTTATGGTACATTTTTTATTTTTTATTTTTTGAGTTGTAGTCTTACTTTGTCGCCAGGCTATAGTGCAGTGGCATGCTTACAGCCACAAGTAGCCAGAACAACAGGCACGAGCCACCACACCCAGCTAACTTTTTTTATTTATTGTAGAGACAAGGTCTTGCCATGTTGCCCAGGCTGGTCTCGAACCCGCTCAGGCAATCCTCTCACCTCGGCCTCCCAAAGTTCTGGGATTATAGGTGTGAGCCACCGTACCCAGCCTACATTTTTATTTTTAGGCAGACATAAAAGATAAGAGAAAAACAGGTCAGTGGTTCCTCAGTAAGTTAAACAGAATCACCATATGACCCAGCAATTCCACTCCCACTCCTAAGTATATACTCAAAATAATTAAAAACAGGTTTTCCTTTTTTTTTTTTCCCCGAGTTGGAGTTTCACTCTGTCGCCCAGGCTAGAGTGCAGAGACATGTTCCCGGTCACCACAGTCTTGATCTGCTGGGCACAGGTGATCCTTCTGCCTCAGCCTTCCAAGTAGCTGGAACTACAGGTGCGTGCCACCACACCTGGCTAATTTTTTGATTTATTGTAGAGATGAGGTCTCACCAAGTTGCCCAGGCTGGTCTCGGACCTGTGGGCTCAGGCAATCCTTTCACCTCGGCCTCCCAAAGTGCTGGGATTATAGGCGTGAGCCACCACACCCGGCCAAAAACAGGTTTTCAAATAAATACTCGTGGCTGGGCATGGTGGCTCATGCCTGTAATCTCAGCATTTTGGGAGGCCATAGTGAGAGGATAGCTTGAGCCCAGGAGTTCTAGACCAGCTTGGGCAACAGAGTGAAACCTTGTCTCTACAAAAAGTCAAAAAATTAGCCAGGTGTGGTGGTGTTCGCCTGTAGTCCTAGCTACTCAGGATACTGAGGAGAAAGGATCACCTGAACCTAGGAGGTCAAGGCTGCCATGAGCCGTGATTGTCATGATCATGCCCCTGCACTTCAGCCTGGGCAACAGAGTGAGACCCCAACTTAAATAATAATAATAATAAAAATAAAATAAACACTTGTACATGAGCATGCATAGTAGCATTATCCACAACAGCCAAAGATGGAAACCACCCCAATGTCCATCAAATGAACGGACAAACAAAAGACACTCTCCCCATACAATGGAATATTATTCAGCCCTAAAAAGTATTGAAGTGCTGATACAAGCTACAATGTGGATGAACCATAAAAATATCTTACTGAAGCCGGGCTCGGTGGCTCAGCCTGTAGTCCCGCGCCTTTGGGAGGCTGAGGTGAGTGGATTGCCTGAGCCCGTGGGTTCGAGACCCGCCTGGGCAGCGAGACCTCATCTCTACAATACATCAAAAAATCAGCCGGGCGTGGTAGCGCATGCCTGTAATTCCGGCAACTCGGAAGGCTGAGGTGGAAGGATCGCCGGAGCCCAGCAGGTCGAGGCTGCGGTGGCCGGGAG
>NW_007253390.1:44365-59765 GCF_000164805.1 Carlito syrichta
GTCTGGGGGACAGAGTGAGACCCCGACTCAAAAAAAAAAAAAAAAAACTTACTGAGTGAAAGAAGCCAGTCACAAAAAAACCACATATTGTATGATTTTATTTACATGAAATTTCCAGAAAAGGCAAATTCATCGAGCAGAAAAAGCTGGAGAGAGAGCATGGGAAGTGACTGCTTTCCTTCTGGGGTGATGAAACTGCTCTGGAATGAGATAGTGGTGACGATTGCACAACATGAGTGCACTAAATGCCACTGAATTGTGTATCTTAAAGTGGCAGACTTGCTGGACTTTATGTTACATGTTGTACTACAACAATTATTTTTATCTTTAATTTTTTTTTTTTTTTTTTTTTTGAGTCAAAGCCTCACTTATCCCCCAGGCTGGAGTGCAGTGACATGATCACAGTATACCGCCACCTCGACCTCCTGGGTTCAGGCTACCCACCTCAGCCTCCTGAGTAACTGGGACTATAGGTGCACGCCACCATGCCTGACTAATTTTTTGATTTTTGGTGAAGACAAAGTCTCGCTATGTTGCCCTGGCTATTTTTGGGGTTGTTGTTTTGTTTTGTTTTTTAATTTTTAAAAGGTAAAAAAAGATAACTGGGTCGTTAAAATGTTTGTGTTTGAACTCTGAGAACATGGTTTTGTGACCAACAGCTGGTGAGCCTCAGTCTACCTGTTGCTAGGCTCCTCTGCTCTTCCTAAAGCAGCCAGCCTCTGGCCCCTTTCCACAAGGAGAGCTTGTCCTCTTCACTTTTTTAAAGAACTCCCTGATTAGGTATGGAACCGTTACTATTTAACTTATTTGATCTTACCAAAAACACCTTTGCAAAACATTTATTTTCCTGCTACATTATGTAAAGGAAGTAAACGTAAACACTTTTTTACTTACAAAAATTACTTTTTACTAAATAAAAAACGAAATTTGCCTTAAAGAATAAGTCATGGCTGGTCTTCTCCAGAAGCACAAGCATGTAAACAGGTACAAGTCAAAGAAGCTTCAGGTAAAATCATTTGATGGCCGTAGATTATTACCTAAACCTGCTGGAGTGACCGGTTCTCACAAATGGAAGTTGTGGAAATGACTAAGTAAGCTGTGTACGTGAAACTCATCACTGAAGTCAACACAGAGTTTCCCTACTTTCAGTGCCGGGTCACCTTCACATACGCCTGGGGTATATCGTCACCATTACATTGTGCACTCCCAGGAATAGAAACACTTAATTTTTTGTCAATGGGAAAATACAGAAGACTATTTCACCAAAAAAAAGACAAGAAAGAAAAAAATACAATTGTAGATGTCCTATGGATTTCTAAGTCTAAAACAACATCTAAAGTTGCAATTTCAAACCAAATTGAAGAATTTTTTTATGACCGGAAACCATCCTAACAATGACACTTTATTTCCTGCCAACTACAAGTGAATTCCACACATTCCCATGTTTACTTTACCAGAGCCCCGGGCTGCAATTCCCACATCTTAACTTACATAAATGTCTGTTTCCTATATCATTAGAAAATGAGCATTCTTATTACATTCTGAGGTCTTACTTGGTGTTTTGAAGGATACATAAAGGATTGGACAAACTAAAATATGTAAAAAATTAACACTTGAGAAAGGTTTATATGGCCCCAACTTGCTTTGATTTTAGACATCACTGTTGAATAACTGAAAAGCCCTCAAAAAACTCCAACCTGATTTTGTGTTAATCATCTGAACATCTTTCCTAACAGAGTTTTTCTATCTGTGGAAACATTGCAATGCTTGTCCCTTCCTAGCCTAGAAGTAGCAGCGAATTGACACAAGTCACAGACTTCTCTGGAGTCACTTAAGTGTTTGGAGCTTCTTAAATTAAAAGGAAAGGGGAAAGGTAGAGGGAGGCCTAAGGCAGCATCTCCCCAAACTGATACAAGGCTGGAGTCTAAATTGCTGTGTATAGCCCGGCTCGGTGGCTCAGCCTGTAATCTCGCGCCTTTGGGAGGCTGAGGTGAGTGGATTGCCTGAGGCCGCAGGTTCGAGACCTGCCTGGGCAGCCAGACCTTATCTCTACAATAAATTAAAAAATCAGCTGGGCGTGGTAGCACATGCCTTTAATTCCGGCTACTCGGAAGGCTGAGGTAGAAGGATCGCCGGAGCCCAGCGGGTCGAGGCTGCGGTGGCCGGGAGAAAAAAAAAATTGCTGTGTATGAGAGCTTCCTCTTGGAGGGTCACCACACATTTAAGATCCTGCTTAACTTTGTTTAACTCTACATTTCCCAGCCGGACTCGGCGGCTCAGCCTGTAATCCTGCACTTTGGGAGGCTGAGGTGAGTGGATTGCCTGAGCCCGCGGGTTCGAGACCCACCTGGGAAACTTGGCGAGACCTCATCTCTACAATAAATCAAAAAATTAGCCAGCTGTGGTAGCGCACGCCTGTAGTTCCAGCTACTTGGAAGGCTGAGGCAGAAGGATCGCCGGAGCCCAGCAGGTCGAGGCTGTGGTGGCCGGGAGTGGCCACTGCACTCCAGTCTGGGCAACGGAGTGAGACTCCAACTAAAAACAAAAACAAAAACAAACTCTACATTTCCTATACCTACTTGACCACTCCTTTTTTCTAGTAACATGATTAACATTCCAGACACCTCAAGTACTGCTGGTTTGGTCAGTTCTGCTGAAATTATGGCCCCTGGCATTCTAGACCATCATTGTTTGAGTCAAGAAACACCCTGGATTTGTCAGATGTCAAAGTCCTCATCTTGCAAAGTAGTGATAGCCCACACTAGCAGAAAGGACCCATGTCAGTCTTTTCTGTCCCTCATCCAGTTTCCAACCTGTTAGCACTTTCAAGTCCTTTTGGTAGAAAATGCAACTGGTCTGACAGTGACTACCAATTTGGCAGGTACCAAAAATGTCATTACGAAAAAAGGAAGGCACTCTAATTTTCTATCCACACTGCTTTCTTGTCATCAAATGTGCAGCTATGCCTGACCTGTCACCGTGAAAGTGAAGAGCTCCAGCTCTGGAGTCCAATTGCCTGGGTGCAAACCCCAGACCCCGTCGCTTCAGAGATATGTTTTAGACAAATTGCCCTCTCAGCCTCGGTTTTTTCATCTGTAAAACAGGACAATAAAAATACCTGCCTTTTAAGGAAAAGATTTTGAAAAAATTTACAATGTATGTAAATCTCGTGAAAACACTTATGCTGGGCACTTAGATATTGATGGCTCTTATTTCTCCTTTTACCTCTGACCCCCTTCGTAGCCAGTGTAGCTTTAACAGCTAGAACAGAGGACAGAGGAAATGGAAAGCACAGGAAGAAGAAGGGCGCCTGTGAATGTTGTAGTTCCGTTTACAATTTGAGGTGGAGAAGACAGAGACATAAGCAGGGGTCAGAGCTCTTGAGCCTTGCCAAGTCTCAGGTGAGTCTCAAATAGAAAAGGACTAGAAAATTCTGACCTAAGAAACAGCCTTCCGTTTATGAGAGCCTACACGCATGCTTCAACACTGATGGTGCCATAAGCTGGGGCTCATGCATGTGTGGCTTCTTCCTGACCAACAGCCACCCTGTGCCACCTTAACAAAGGGGTGCTGGCTGGGCTCAGTGGCTCAGCCTGTAATCCCAGCACTTTGGGAGGCTGAGGCAAGAGGATCGCCTGAGCCCACGGGTTTGAGACCAGTCCAGGCAACTTGGTGAGACCTCGTCTCTACAATAAATCAAAAATTAGTCGGGCATGGTAGTGTGCGCCTGTAGTTCTGGCTACTAGGAAGGCTGAGGCGGAAGGATCACTGGAGCCCAGCAGGTTGACACTGGGGTGTCTATGAGTGTGCCACGGCACTCCAGCCTGGGCGGCAGAGTGAGACTCCAACTCAAAACCAAATCAAAACAAAAAAGAACAAAGGGGTGTTGAGCCGACAGATTCACACAAATTCAGTCACCATTTGGAGACATTTCCCCAACGCTCTGGACACACCTTCCCAACTAGAGGGGCAAGAAGCTGAGCCCCTTGACCTATTTGGTGAAAGAAGTGGATGCTCAATAAATATTTGTTGAATAAATGTTGAATGAAGGAACGTTATGTATGCACAGGAATAACTGAAGGTAAAGAAACAGAAAGACTATGAGTGTTCAAGCAGTTTCTGTTCACCCTTTAGGACAGGGCCGGGAAAACATTCTGTAAAGGCCCAGAGGGTAGACTGGATGTGGTAGCTCATGCCTGTAATCCCAGTGCTCTGGAAGACTGAGACAGGAGGATCGTTTGAAGCCAGAAGTTCAAGACAAGCCTGGGGAACATAGCAAGATCCCATCTCTACAAAAAATTTAAAAATTAGTCGGGCATGGCAGTGCATGCCTGTAGACCTGACTACTCGGGAGACTGAGATGGGAGGATCACTTGAGCCCAGAAGTTTGAGGCTACCCTGAGCTATGATCATGCCACTGTACCCCAGCCTGGATGATAAGCAAGACTCTGTCTCAAAGAAAGAAAAAAAAAACTCCAGATAGTAAATTTTTTAAGGTTTTTGGTCCACAGGATCTCTGTCACAACTACTCAACTCTGTGGCTTGAAAGCAGCCATGGATAATGTGTAAATGAATGGACATGCTGTGTGCCAATAAAACTTTATATTTGTACACAGAAATTTGAAGTTTGTATAGCTTTTACCTCACAAATTCTTCTTCTTTTTTTCCTCCCAATCATTTAAGATTGTAAAAATCATTCCCTTAGCTCACAAGCCATATAAGAACTGGTGACAGTTGGATTTTACACTTGAGCTGTAGTTTACCAGACCCTGCTTTAAAAACTGACAAGGGGGTGGGGCACACTTCATCAATAAGGGCACCTGATCTCAAACCAGTGAGGTGGGGACCAAAGGGAGGCCCAAACTTCACCTGTACAATGACCATTTGTATACCTCACTCTGAATTATACCCCACATCTTTAATATAAATTTTTTTTAAATGACAAGAGAAAGTAGATGATGAGGTAGGGAGACAGAATATGTATTGAGCATCTACTGTGTGACAAGTACCGTGCTGCTAAGTGCTGCTGAGGTTACAGCAGTCAGGAAAAGCAGGCAAAGTCCCTTGACTTAGAAAGCACATTGTTTGTTTTTTTTGAGTTGGAGTCTCACTCTGTCACCCAGACTGGAGTGCAGTGGCCGCTCCCGGCCACCGCAGCCTCGACCTGCTGGGCTCCGGCGATCCTTCTGCCTCAGCCTTCCAAGTAGCTGGAACTACAGGTACGCACTACCATGCCTGGTTAGTTTTTGATTTATTGTAGAGACGAGGTCTTGCCAAGTTGCCTGGGTGGGTCTCGAACCTGCAGACTCAGGCAATCCACTCACCTTGGCCTCCCAATGTGCTGGGATTACAGGCCGAGCCACCGAGCCCGGCCAGGAAGCACATGTTTTAAACAGGAGAGCCTGATAGCAAACAAGATCGTTTCAGGCTGGGAACTTGTTATAGAGGAAATGAAGAGGAAAATGAAATCGACCACAGGAGGCCATTTCAGAGAGCCAAGAAGCCTCACATTTTCTCCTACATGACCACGTTTAACCCACTCAGCACCCTGTGGAGCATCGTCTGCATTTTAATGATGGGAAAATGATGCCTGAAGTCTCACAGGTGGTCGCTGGAGAAGCCAGGCCACAAACCTAGGCTCCAACTCCAAGTGCTGTGCTGGGTGAGTGGCTGGAAAGGAGATTAACTAGGTAGGGGTCAGGAGTCTCAGGTCCCAATCCTCCCTCGGTGCTTAACTGCTCAAAGCCTCAGCTGCAAAATGGAAAAAGAGGACAACGATCAGGATAGTTGTGAACATGATATAAGAACCGATGGGGCCGGGCTTGGTGGCTCAACCTGTAATACCAAGGCCGAGGCGAGTGGATTGCCTGAGCCCGCAGGTTCAAGACCCACCTGGGCAACTTGGCAAGACCTCATCTCTACAATAAATCCAAAAATTAGCCGGGCATGGTAGCGCACGCCTGTAGTTCTGGCTACTTAGAAGGCTGAGGCGGAAGGATCGCCAGAGCCCAACAAGTCGACACTGTGGCTGTGAGTGTGCCACTGCACTCCAGCCTGGGCGACAGAGTGAGTCTCCAACTAAAAAAAAAAAAAAAAGAACTGATGGAAGAACTAATCAACAGAGCCTGGCACACAGTAGGTGTTCCAGGGATGTTTTGAATCTATTCTTCTATTCTGTTTTTTCCCAAAGGATCCTCATTGTAAAACCGGCAGTGTGTCTTCCTTGATTAAGGTGCATCCAACCTATTGTGTATTTTGCCTCCCCACTGGCACCTTCTATATTTAATTTTTATTACAATTAATCTGAATTGCTCATAGCATGTACTTTGCAAGCTTAAGCATGGCAGGCTGTTGGGAGAAGTTTCACATCGCAGAGTCAGCCTCACACAGTAAACAAGGCAGTCAAACGTGGGAACGGTCATGCCTCACCAAAGCTCCAGCTATATCCTTGGAAAAGTCCTTGTGACAAGGTTTTCACTTGAAGATGATAAACAGAAAAAAATGTCTTCGATTCCAGTGTCAATAATATACTGATTTCACCATTGTCTACATTTATCTTATATTTAGCAAAACCTAAAGGTGATATGTCTGGAAATCTATTCAGCAGGAATGATGATGCAAAAAACTTTAAGCCTAAATTTTAAAAGTCAGAGCCCCACTCTGCACTAATAGTCAGAATTGTGGGCTCATGCCTACTCTGAGAGAGAAAGATCAGGAAGGGTTTGTGTGGTCTAAGAAAAAACATAAGGAAATTAAATAGGAATAGTGGTCATAACAGCTTTTATTGAAAAATGATTCAGTCTGAAAATGGTACAACTATCCAGAGTATACACCTACTGTACTAGCAATGCTGAGTGTGAAACACCATAAACACTCAAGGTTTCCATTCAGAATGCATCCGTCAGAGTCTCAGTAGAGAAAGAGATGGCATATTCAACTCGGCAAACACAAAGAAAATTTCGTAAAGACACTGTTTATAAATATAGACAGGGCACAGGAAACCCAAGGAGAAGTTCAGGTTCCCAGGGCTGGTACAGAGTGCTGTATACTCCAAGGCCCTGGGGGTGCAGGAAGGGAGTGGTCATGGGAACCCTGAGGGGCATGTAGAGAGGACATGTTGAAAGGACCAGTGACCTTCAACTTGGGGACACAGCTAAGCTGAGGTGGCACTCAAGAAGAGAGCTGGGAGAAAAGAAATCTTTGACCTCACGGCCTTCCTTCCCGCCATCTGCTGGGTCTCCCCACTGGTCAAACCCAATCAGAAGCCAGAGGGTCCATTGATGTGTTTCACACAGGTCAGATGCCCCCAGGAAAGGGAAGGATGGAACGTGGAGAGGGTGGAAACGGGGGCACAAACCAAAGATTTTTAGTGCACAAGGCATTCTCTGTGTGTGTGTGTTTTTTCCATCTATGTATCTCAGACAAGCCAAATCAAATATCCACTTTAAGGTACATTGGTCACACTTTGCTATATTAATCCAGGTCATATGGCAAGTACTTAGAAATACCACTTCTAACCCATGAAAACAAATACAACCTTCCCTTCATAAAAAAGGCCACATCCGCTTCTGAAGTGAGCCACTGCGCCCAGCTTATTCCAGGATTTTTTTGCAGGACAATTCTAGATATGGGATCTACATATGCAAAGTTGTGTCTGGCATTGCCATTATTATCCATGTAATACAAGCCAAAAATAAATACCTCTCCTCTCTCTCTCCAAACATCTAGCCTCTAGTCCCCCACACTCAGCTGAAAATCTCACTTCTGGCTGGGCTCAGTGGCTCACACCTGTAATTCCAGCTTGGGCAAGAGGATTGCCCAAGACCAGGGGTTCGAGACCAACCTGGGCAACTTGGTGAGACTTCGTCTCTACAATAAAGCAAGAAAAATTAGCCGGGAGTGATCATACACGCCTATAGTTCCAAATACTTAGAAGACTGAGGAGAAAGAATCCCCTGAGCCCAGCAGGTTGAGGCTGCAGTGCCCGTGACTGTGCCACTGCACTCCAGCCTGGGCAACCGAGTGAGACGCCAACTCAAGTAAAATAAACAAACAAACAGAAATGCAGTTATCCACAGTTCTGGAGGTCAGATGTCCTAAATCAAGATATTGGCAGTCTGCACTCCCTCTGAGACTCTAGGGGAGAAGCCACTGTTGGCCTCTTCCAGCTTCTGGTGGCTGTCAGCATTCCTCAGCTTGTGGCCACATCACTTCAATCTCTACATCTGTGGTCACATTGCCTCCTCCTCTCTTTGTGTCATCCCCTCTTCTGTCTGTCTCAAATGTCTCTCTGCCAAGGATACATTTCATTGGATTTAGGGCTCACTGAATAATCCAGAATAATCTCATCTCAAGATTCTGAATTTAATTTTATCTGCAAAGACCCTTTTCCAAATGAGGTAACAGTCACAGGTTCAGAGCATTCCTAAATTATCTTGACATCTCTATAAAAAGCCATAGACTGCCAACTGATACATGTAAAAGTAAAGAAAGAGCTGAGAAGTCACTAGTTTGCAGCCACCACTGAAACAAGTGATTCAGACAAGAATCATCTTAGATACTAAAACCACTGGATGAAAGGTCACTGGAGAAGCCAGGCATGGTGGCTCACACCTGTAATCCCAGCATGTTGGGAGGCAGAGGTGAGAGGACTGAATGAGTCCAGGATTCGAGAGACCTCTCCTCTACAATAAATCAAAAATTAGCTGGGTGTGGAAGCACCCCTGTAGTTCCAGCTACATGGAGGGTTGAGGCGAGAAGATCGCCTGAGCCCAGCAGGTCAAGGCTGTGGTGGCCAGGAGTGTGCCACTGCACTCCAGCCTGGGCGACAGAATGAGACTCCAACTCAAAAAAATAAAAAAATAAAAGAAAGGAAACAGTTACATTGAAGAAATTTAGTGCCTTCCTTCTAAGTCAAATGACCAGACCTTGCACTGACATCACCTGATGAGATCCACTGACAAGAACCCAACATCACCTATGTCATAAATCAACAAAAATGTATAACTTGGATCCAAATTAAGACACCTTCTGCAGAATAACTGATTTGGACTCTTCAAAAATATCAACTTCAGTGGATTGGCTGAGCCCAGGGGTTCGAAACACGCCTGGACAACTTGGCGAGACCTCATCTCTACAATAAATCAAAAAATCAGCCGGGTGTGGTAGCGCGCCTGTAGTTCCAGCTACTCGGAAGACTGAGGCGGAAGGATCGCCGGAGCCCAGCAGGTCGAGGCTGCGGTGGCCGGGAGCGGCCCCTGCACTCCAGTCTGGGCGACTGAGTGAGACCCCAACTCAAAAAAAAAAAAAAAATCAACTTCAGGAGAGTCTCAAAAAAATACAGGGGAGGCGTGCTCTTATGAAAGGAGACTAAAGTCGTGGCAACCGGAGACAATGCCTGATTTTCAAATGGATCCTGGAATTAAAAAATAAAATAAACTATGAAGAGCAGTGACAGGACAATTGGGGGAGATGAACATAGACTGTTTATTAAATAACAGCATTGTATCACTGTTAAATTTCTTTATGTAATAATTGTATTATGATTACGTAGTAAAATACCCTTAATCCTGAGTCACTTAAATGTGAATGCCACGATGACTACTGCATATTACTTTCAAATGCAGGAAGGGAGAGCCAGTGCTAATACAGAAAAATGATAGCAAATAATGGACCCAAATTCAAATAATAAGAATATTAAATAATATAATTAATATAATAGTTAATAATATAAATATGAAATAATATATTATTTTTTTCTTTTCTTTTTCTTTCTTTTTTGTTGGGGTCTTACTCTGCCGCCCAGGCTGGAAGGCAGTGGCACAATCACAGCTCACTGTAGCCTCCTGGGCTCAGACAATCCTTCCACCTCTGCCTTCTGAGTATCTGGGACTTACAGGTGTGTGCCACCATGCCCAGCTAATTTTTTGATTTGTTGTAGAGACAAGGTCTCTCTATGTTGCACAGGCTGGTCTCAAACTCCTTGACTCAAGAGATGCTCCCCCCTCAGCCTCCCAAAACGTTGGAATTATAGGTGTGAGCCACCACACCCAGCCCTGAATATTATTTTTTATAAGGTAGCTTGTTATTAAATTGAAAAACTGACCCTGTTTTGCTCAACTCCTTTCTGCATAGCTGCGCCGCCTTCTCCCATCCACCAAAGTTATCCCAGCACCTCTTGTCTCAAATACCTTTTCCACCCTATTCAACAGACCACTGAGGTCAGTCAGGCTGGATGCCCAGTTCTGCCAGTCAGTTTCTCATCATTGTACTGCGAATCATTTTGGTGACACAAAGTTTGATTCTCAACCTTAACTGAGCCTCAGCATCACCTGGGGAGATTTTTATCAGTGCAGATGCACCAGAGCCAACCATGAAGATCCTAACTTCCTTGGTCTGGGGTGGAGTTCACGCACCTGTAATTTTACTTTGTAAAGATCTAAAGTTTGATGAGCAATCATGGATGCGAGCCCCTGGAACAAACCTCTCCATGTGAGTTTCTGTGTGTTTATCCATTTCCTCTGGTTAAAAATTATGATTCCAGGCCAGGAACAGTGGCTCAAGCCTGTAATCCCAGCGCTTTGGGAGGCTGAGGCGAGAGGATTGCCATGGGCTCGAGAACAGCCTGGGAAACATGGCGAGACATCGTCTCTACAATAAATCAAAAAAATTAGCCGGGCGTGGTGGCGTGTGCCTGTAGACCCAGCTACTTGGAAGGCTGAAGCGGAAGGATCGCCTGAGCCCAGCAGATAGAGGCTGTAGTGGCTGTGAGCCTGGGCGACACAGTGAGACGCTGACTCAAAAAAAAAAAAAAAACAAAAAACAAAAAAAAATGAGACCAGCCTGGGCAACTTGGCAAGACCTCATCTCTACAATAAATGAAATAAGCTGAGCGTGGTGGTGGCACATGCCTATAGTTCCAGCTACTTGGAAGGCTGGGGCGGAAGGATTGCCAGAGCCCAGCAGGTCGAGGCTGCAGTGGCCGTGAGCATGCCACTGCACTCCAGCATGGGTGACAGTGAGACTCCAACTCCAAAAAAACCCCAAAAAACTGTGATTCTGGCAGTAAAGAAATTCTAAGATTGGGAAACATTTCAGCAATGCTTACCACACTCGATCACCTATAACATATATAAATTTGACCTGGATGTAAATTGACGGGGGCTGTTTTTTGTTTAGTTTTGTTTTTTGAGTCAGAGTCTCACTCTAGAATGCCCAGGCTAGAATGCAGTGGTGCTATCACAGCTCACCACAGTCTGGATCTCCTGGGCTCAGGCAATCATTTCACCTTAGCCTCCCCAGTAGCTGGAACTATAGGCATGAGCCACTGTGCCCAACCTTGTAAATCTTGATAGAATGAGGCAATGAGATTAAGTCAAGCATATATTTTATAAAAGATATTAGTTATTTACAAAAACTCATCAGATGAAATATTCAATTACTAGCAAATTCTGGAAAAACATGCCAAAGTATTTGGCAGGGCGCGGTGGCTCATGCCTATAATCCCAGCACTTTCGGAGGCCAAGGTGAGAGGATTGTCTGAGCCCGTGGGTTCAAGACCAACCTGGGCAGCTTGGTGAGACCTCATCTCTACAATAAATCCAAAAATTAGCTGGGCGTGGTGGTACACATCTGTATTTCAACTACTTGGAAGGCTGAGGTGGAAGGATTGTCTGAACCCAGCAGATCGAGGCTGCAGTGGCCGTAAGCGTGTCACTGCACTCTAGCCTGGGCGACAGAGTGAGACTGTGAAACTGTGAAACTCCAACTCAAAAACCAAAAAACCAAAGAATTTGGAAAAAAGTTAACTTCCATATACATTGCCATCTACTCATGGGGAAACAACTAGTCAAATCCAAAACAGGACACCTTGATTATTACAAGATAAAGTCAAGTTACAGTGCTACGGAATGCAGGCAGATGAGGTCTGGTGACTAGATGTGCAAAGTACCTGTCTGTGGCCTGACAACTGCTCTAAACCTTGATATCCTCATCTGAAAAATGGGGCTAAAAAAATCTATCTTTGGCTATAATCAAAATAACAAATATTATCAAGGGTGTAAAGAAATTGGAATTCTAATACACTGCTGATGGAATGTAAAATGGCGCAGTTGCTTTGGAAAAATTTGACAGTTTCTTATTTTATTTGATTTTTACTGTTTGTAGAGACACACATGGTCTCCCTTTGTTGCCCAGGCTGATCTGAAACTCTTTGCTTCAAGGGATCCTACCGCCTTGGCCTACCAAAGTGCTAGAATACAGACCTGAACCACTGTGCCCAGTCATTTGGCAATTTCTTTAAAGAGAAAAAATAATAATCATATGATTCAGCAATTCCTCTCCTAGGGGTATATACTCAAGAGAAATGAAAATATATGTCCGAATAAAAAACTTGTACACAGGCTAGGCACAGTGGCTCATGTCTATAATCCCATCACTTTGAAAGCCTGAGGCAAAAGGATTGCTTGAGCCCAGGAGTTTGAGACCAGCCTGGACAAATTGCAAGACCTCATCTCTCCACAAAAAAAAAAAAAATCAGAAAATTAGCCAGGTGTGGTGGCCCACAACTGTAGTCCCAGCTACCCAGGTGACTGAAATAGAAGGATCACCTGAGTCCAGGAGATTGAGGCTGTGTTGAGGTGTTACTATGCCACTGCATTCCAGTCTGGGCAACATAGGGAGACTTGACTCAAAAAAGAAAAAAAAGCCGGGCTCGGTGGCTCAGCCTGTAATCCCTCGCTTAGGGAGGCTGGGGTGAGTGGATTGCCTGAGCCCGCGGGTTCGAGACCCACCTGGTAAACTTGGCGAGACCTCATCTCTACGGTAAATCAAAAAATGAGCCGGGCATGGTAGTGTGCGCATGTAGTTCCAGTTACTCAGAAGGCTGAGGCGGAAGGATTGCTGGAGCCCAGCAGGTCGAGGCTGCGGTGGCCGGGAGCGGTCGCTGCCCTCCAGTCTGGGCGACAGAGTGAGACTCCAACTCAAAAAAAAAGAAAAAAAAAGTACACAAATTTCATAGCTGAATTGTTCTGAGTCATATTAGCCAAGTAATGGAAACAACCCAAATGTCCATTAACTGAAGAAGGGGTAAATGAAATGTACTACATTCATACAATAGGATATTATTCAGCCATAAAGGAGAATGGAGTACTGATACATGCTACAACACGGATGAACCTTGAAGTCTTTATGCTAAGTGAAAGAAGCCAGTCACAAAAGGCCACATGTTATGTGATTCCATTTATATGAGATGTCCAGAAGAGACAAATCTACAGAGATAGAAGTCAATTAGTGATTGCCTAGGGTTGGGCAAGTTGAGGGGAAATGGAGAGTCATTGCTAATGGGTCACTTGTGGAACAATAAAAATGTCCTAAAGTTGATTGTGGTGATGATTGCACAATTTTATGAAGATATTTTTAAAAAACCACTGCATTGTCCATTTTAAATGAGTGAATTGCATGTATGTGATTCATATCTCAAAAGAACTATTGTTTAAAACAATAAGCTTAACCAAGTCCAGTGACTCACGCCTGTAACCCCAGGACTTTGGGAGATAGAGGCAAGAGGAATGCCTGAACTCAGAGGTTTGAGACAAAAAATAAAATAAAATAAAATAAAAGCTTATCTTGGGCCAGGCGCAGTGGCTCACACCTATAATCTCAGCACTTTGGGAGACTGAAGCGAGAGGATTGCCTGAGTCCAGGCATTCGAGACCAGCCTGGGCAGCTTGGCAAGACCTCATGTCTACAATAAATCAAAAAATTAGCCAGGCGTAATGGCATATGCCTGTAGTTCTAGCTATTTGGAAGGCTGAGGCAGAAGGATGACCTGAGCCCAGCAGGTGGAGGCTATGGTGGCCATGAGTGTGCCGCTGTCACAGACCGGGTGACAGAGATTCTAACTCAACATTTAAAAAATAATAAATTTCTTAAAAAAGCTTGTCTTGCATCATTCTTGTAAACTTGAGATGGTTTATGTAAAGTGCTTACCACTGTACCTGCTGAGTAAATGAAATTCAGTTAAATGGGTACGACTATTAATGGTTATTAGTGACTAATGGGGGCCTACCAGAAAGTGACATTGAATTGATTTGGGTCTTGGATGAGCAAGTTTGCCAAGAGAATTTCACTGAAGTGTAAAACAAGGTATTCCTTATGGTCGTTGCTAAATTGTGTTACACTTTTTAAAATGTGTCTCTTGGACTAGACCATGAACTTTTTTTGAGTTGGAGTCTTACTCTGTCGACTGGAGTACAGTTGCACCCTCACAGTCACTGCAGCCTCGACCTATTGGGCTCAGTAAATCCTTCCACTTCAGCCTTCCAAGTAGCTGGAACTACAGGCACATACCACCACAATGGGCTAATTTTTTTTTTTCCTGAGTTGGAGTCCCACCCCGTCACTCAGTCTGGAGTGCAGCGGCCGCTCCCAGCCACCGCAACCTCGACCTGCTGGGCTCCGGCGATGCTTCCGCTCAGCCTTCAAGTAGCTGAAGTAACAGGCGTGCGCTACCATGCTTGGCTTATTTTTTGATTTATTGTAGAGATGAGGTCTTGCCAAGTGGCCCAAGCGGGTCTCGAACTCGCGGGCTCAGGCAATCCTCGCAATCCTCTCACCTCGGCCTCCCAAAGTGCTGGGATTACAGTCTGAGCCACCGAGTCTGGCCTAATTTTTTTATTTATTGTAGAGATGAGGTCTCGCCAAGTTGTCCAGCCTGGGCTCAGGCAATCCTCTCATTTTCACCTCTCAAAGTCCTGGGATTACAGGCCTGAGACACCGCGCCCGGCCAAACCATGAACTTCTTTGTTGTTGTTGTTGTTTTGTTTTGTTTTGTTTTGTTTTGTTTGAGCTGGTGTCTCACTCCTTCGCCCGGGTTGGAGTGCAGTGGCACGCAGGCTCACGGCCACCCCTGCATCGACTTGCTGGGCTCTGGAAATCCTTCTGCCTCAGCCTTCCGAGTAGCCCGAACTACAGACGCACGTCACCACGCCTGACTCTTTCTTATTTTATTGTGTAACCTGGTCTCGCCAGGTTACCATGCTGGCCTCGAACCCGCGGGCTCAGGCAATCCACTCACCTCGGCCTCCCAAAGTGCTGGGATTACAGGCTGAGCCACCGAGCCCGGCCAGACCATGAACTTCTAAAAGACAATGCTCATGTCTTATTCATCTGTGATTCTCCAGCACCGATGGTAGGATATGAGTTCAAATCATTTAAAGTATGTAGAAAGCCGGGCTTGGTGGCTCAGCCTGTAATCCCGCGCCTTGGGAGGCCGAGACAAGAGGATTGCCTGAGCCCGCGGGTTCGAGACCCGTCTGGGCAACTTGGCGAGACCTCATCGCTACAATAAATCAAAAAATTAGCTGGGCATGGTGGCGTGTACCTGTAGTTCCAGCTACTT
>NW_007253390.1:59785-67360 GCF_000164805.1 Carlito syrichta
CAGTCTGGGCGACAGAGTGAAACTCCAACTCAAAAAATAAATAAATAAAAAATAAATAAAATAAAATGCCATAGAAGATTAGTTAGTAACAGAAAATATGAACATAGTATATTAAATGTAAAAAGCTGTTACAAAAGAGTATGATCATTTGTGGAGGGCTTTCAGAAAAAAGGTGAAAGGATTTTCTCTGGGTAAAGATTATCAGTAATTTTTATTTTTTCTGTTTTTCTGCACTTTATACATTTTCTAGGATATGCATTTTATGTAATAATGAAATCTAACTAATGAGGACAGTGGCCTGTTCTGAGAAGTAAAACATGAAGCAGCTCTTTCCCCCAAACTTAATTTAAACACATCATAGGCTGGGTACCATGGCTCACACCTGTAATCCCAGCACTTTGGGAGCCGGGGATGAGAGGATTACCTGAGCCCATGAGTTCAAGACCAGCCTGATTAACATGGTAAAACCTCATCTCTACAATAAACCAAAAAATTATCTGGGTGTGGTGGCGCATGCCTGTAGTTCCAGCTACTTGGAAGGCTGAGGCTAAAGGATCACCTGAGCTCAGCAGGTCGAGGCTGCGGTGGCTGTGAGTGTGCCACTGCACTCCAACCTAGGCGACAGAGTGAGACACCTATTCAAAAACAAACAAACAAAAAACACATCACAGTAATTAAACCATACACCAACATTTTATAAAGCTATGATTCCTAAGTCGGAGTACCTCTCAGAATCATTTATGCTTTTACTGGGCCCCGCCACACACCTAATGAATGAGAATTTCCAGGGGTAAGGCCAGGGCAGATGTCCTTGAAAAAAGTTCCAGAGTTACTACTGGCTATGTCATTACTCATTAAGAAATAGTGCTGGCCAGGCACGGTGGCTCAAGCCTGTAATCCCAGCACTTTTGGAGGCTGAGGTGAGAGGATTGCCTGAGCTCAGAGGTTCGAGACCAGTCTGGGCAACTTGGTAAGGCCTTATCTCTACAATAAATCAAAAAATAAGCCAGGCATGGTAGTGCTTGCCTATAGCTCAAGCTACTTAGAAGGCTGAGGCGGAAAGATCGCCAGAACCCAGCAGGTTGAGGCTGTGGTGGCCGTGAATGTGCCACTGCACTCTAGACTGGGTTACAGAGTAAGACTCTAAAAAATAGCCAGGTGTGATGGCATGCCCAAGTAACTGTAACTGTAACTGTAGTCCCAGTTACTTGGGGGGCTGAGATGGAAGGATTACCTAAGCCCAGAAGGTCACCTCTGCAGTGAGCCAGATCATGTTACTGCACTCCAACCTGGGCGACAGAGGGAGACCCCAGAACTCAAAAAAAAAATCTAGCCTAGGCCAGGTTCGGTGGCTCAGCCTGTAATTCCATCTCTTCAGGAGGCCGGGGCAAGTGGATTGCCTGAGCCCACAGGCTTGAGACCAGCCTGGGCAACTTGGTGAGCCCTCATCTCTACAATAAATCAAAAATTAGCCAGGCGTGGCAGTGCACACCGGTAGTGCCAGCTTCTTGGAAGGCTAGGGCAGAAAGATTGCCGGAGCCCAGCAAGTCGACACTGGGGTGGCTGTGAGCGTGCCACTGCACTACAACCTGAGTGACAGATTGAGACTCCAACTCAAAAAAACAAAATCTAGGCTCTATTATATCACCTGCAAAACTTTATTAGCATTTGTATCTGGAACTGTGTACCTACTCAGAGTACAAGCTCCTGGAGGCAGGGGTTCTGTCTGATTTTCCTGTGTCATAATGTCTGAAGCATGAGTGATGTGCCACCAGTGTTAGTTTGGATGAATAAGTGCATATCAGAATGATAAACGCCATTCACCTTATTTCTGGCACTGTTTTGTAACTCAAATCCAGCTTACTTATCTGTAAAATAATCATATATGCAGCTTGACTTGTAACTCAACCAATCAAAATTAAACGTTAGAAATATGGACTAATGTTAGTGAGTAGATATTTTGCATGGAAATAATGAGAAATATAGATGTGAAGTGGCATCTTGCAAGAATACTTTCAACATGCAAACCAAACCTCTTTGGGGCTTTTTCTCTGTACCAGGTACTAACTCAATAATGTGAAGCTTTTGGCCACTGTCTTCAATTAATTTAATTCTACATTGAATTCAATATTCTTCAATAAGTTTCTTTTTCAAAAATGCATTTGTGAAATTGACCTTAACATTTTATTAATAGTTCTACAATATATAAGCTCTATATCGGCCAGGCTCAGTGGCTCAGCCTGTAATCCCAGCACTTTGGGAGACCAAGGTGAGTGGATTGCATGAGCCTGCAGGTTCGAGACCCGCCTGGGCAACTTGGCGAGACCTCATCTCTACAATAAATAAAAAAAATTAGTCGGGTGTGGTAGCGCGCACCTGTAGTTCCAGCTACTTGGAAGGCTGAGGCAGAAGGATCGCCAGAGCCCAGCAGATTGAGGCTGCGGTGGCCGGGAGTGGCCACTGCACTCCAGTCTAGGTGACAGAGTGAGACTCCAACTCAAAAATAAAAAAATAAATAAAATAAGCTCTATATACACCACTAATATCAAGGATCCAAAAAAAAGATGGACTAGAAAAAGAGACTCAACTTTTCCAAGACATACTTCAAGACTATTTGCAAAATAAATATAGTACCTATATACATGGGTATATGTGGTAAATAATTTATTTATCTAATAATACAAATTCTTGTTAGGTGCCTAATATCTATCAGATATTGTGGAATTAATGCAGTTTTTTTTCTGTTTTAAATTTTTTGTAGAGTCATGGTCTTGCTATGTTGCCCAGGGTGGTCTCAAATTCCTGGCCTCAAGTGATCCTCCCACCTCGGCCTCCCAAAGTGCTGGGATTACAGGCATGCGCCACTGCATCCAGCTGGAATTAATACATTTAATGACCAGGTGAGGTCGTTTATAAAAGCAACCACAAATTCTCCTTTCCATCCCTCTAATGTGATGCCGCAGTCCTTCCCAATAATAGGTGGAGTCGACTGGGCATAGTTGCTCACAACTGTAATCCCAACAATTTGAGAATTTATGGCAGGGGATCACCAGAGGTCAGGATTTCAAGACCAGTCTGGGCAACATAGCAAGATTCCTCTCCTACCAAAAAATGTTAATTTAGTTGGGCACAATGTCGTATAACCCTAACTACTTGGGAGGATTGCTTGAGCCCAGGAATTTGAGGCTGCAATGAGCCATGACTGTGCCACTGTAATCCAGCTTGGGCAACAAAGTGAGACACTGTCTCTAAAAAGAAAAAAAAAAAAAAAGGTAGAATCTACTTCCCCAGTCCTGACACCTTGGTTGACCCTGTTGCTTGCGAAGCAAATGTGATGCCAGCAGTGGCTCATGGCTGTAATTCCCCTGTGTACTGCTAGTCTCCAGCTGTGTTTGGATCCCATCCAAATGAGCCTAAGCTAGCCTGCTAGAGGAGAGGCAACATAGAGGAGCACCAAGGCTCTCAGCCGACTGCCAGTCATGCACAGGAAGCCATCCTAGATTATCTAGCTACCATCTAACCCACTGACTGGCTCTAGACATAGGAGCAGGCCCAGAAGACATCAGCTGAGCTTCCCGGACCAGAATCCTCTGACTAGAGAATCATAAGCTAATGGTATGGTAGTTTTAAGTCACTAAATTTTGAGGGTGGGGGAAACTGTTACTAGCAAAAGCTTACTGATTTAAATGGAGTCATGGTTTATCATTCAAAACACGACACTGAAACTAACTCTTATGTATGAACTTGTACAGCACATCCTTATAAAGTACAATCTGCAAAAGTCTTAATTTTATTTGCCCTGTATGACAGACAAGACAATTTCTGAAAATCCACTAAAAGCATCGAGGCCTGGAAAAAACAGTGCAGTTTATTCAGGAGGCATTTACTGAGAACCTATTGTATGCTCTTAGTTTCCAGGGTTACAAAGATGATCAAGTAACTCACAGGCTCTGCCCTGAAAATTCTTGACAGGGAAATGGAAAAACACAAGAATAATCAGACGATAAAAATCGGGTCTGATAATTTTTATGAAGGAGTTAGTCATGCTGGAGGTGGGGGAAGAGGAAGGAGAGGAAGGAAGGCACAGGGATCCATACCCTTAGGCAGATATTAAAAGAAGGAGGAGTTAGCCAAGAGAGGCAGGTGGGAGTCACCAGGGTGAGGCAGAAAGGGAGCAGCCCCGGCAAAGGGGCCAGAGAATCAGCCAGGACCCCACTCCAACTGCAAGTAGTTCTTGGATCAAAACCCAGAGCGGCGAATGGGAAAGAAGCAGGCATGAGTGGGGCCAAAGGGGCAGAAGGGAGGTGATGGCAATCCTACCGCACTCATAGGTCATGCTAAGAGACTCGAATTTTGTTTTGAAGGTTAAGGGGATTCAGGTGGGAGACGATGACCAGTTTCAGAAAGCTGTTTGCTCAACCTGCCAGTCATGCAGAGAAAGATGAGAGGGAAACCAACGAGAGGTGGGGAGACCAACGTGTAAGTTGCAGTCGCACTAAACAAACCAGGAAGAGATGTCATGACATGGAGTGATCTCCACGAGGACAGGGAGGATTCGTGACCAGATCCCCATCATGCATGAGGCTGGGGTGGGGGAATGAGGGAGGCAAAAAAAATGGCCAAGGGAGACTCGGACTTATTAAGATATTAGTGTCACTGAGGGGCAGGTTTGAGGGAAACCGTTGATAGATGAGTTCTGAACATATTGAGTCTGGGGTGTCCATGGAAGCTACGACTAGGAATGTATACTGGGTAATGGGATGTGCTACTATGGTTGCAGATTTGGGGTGATGAACATAGAGACATCCCCCAAAAGCCTTTGGAAAAGCAATGTTCTTCTCTGAGTTTCCACATCTGTAACATGAAGATATTAACCATCATGTGACACGGTTGTAGTCATTCAAAATTAGGTGGAGTAATGTCAAACACAGGACTTGGCACATAATAAGCATTTGACACATGCTAGCTTATTTTATTTTATTTTATTTTATTTGAGTTGGGGTCTCACTCTGTAACCCAGGCTGGAGTGCAGTGGCATGATCAGGGCTCATTGCAGCCTTGACCTCCTGGGTTAAGGCAATCCTTTGGCCTCAGTCTCTCAAGTAGCTGGAACTACAGGCGTGCATCACCACACCTAGCTAATTTTTTTTATAGAGATGAGGTCTTGCTATGTTGCCCAGACTGGTCTCAAACTCCTGGCTCAAGCAATCCTCCTACGTCAGCCTCCCAAAGTGCTAGGATTACAGGCATGAACCAATACACCCAGTCGCTAGCTTATGTTTCAAGAGAATCAATCAGAGAACGTACTTCAAGTAAGAAAAGGCTCAGAAGTTGTCGGACTCGGTGGCTCAGCCTATAATCCCACACGTTGGGAGGCCGAAGTGAATTGCCTGAGCCTGCGAGTTTGAGACCCACCCGGACAACTTGACGAGACCTCATCCCTACAATATATCAAAAGTGCATGCCTGTAGTTCCAGCTACTTGGAAGCCTGAGGCAGAAGGATTGCCGGAGTCCAGCAGGTCGAGGCTGTGGTGGCTGGGAGCGGCCACGCACTCTGGTCTGGGTGACAGAGTGAGACTCCAACTCCAAAAAAAAAAAACGGCTCAGAAGTTGTGAGCTTCAGGGAGCATCAGTATTTTTTTAAAAAGCTAAGGAGCAAAGTTACCAAATAATAAATAAAAAAATAAACAAGAAAATAAGATAGCAGGCAGATATCCCTTCAGAAAGCTGCTTACTAGTCCTGTACATGCCCACTCAGTCTTATCTATCCATCCTAAGGAAATGATAAACTTTCAAGAAATTAAGACTCACACCTGCAATCCCAGCACTTCGGGAGGCGAAGGCGAGAAGATCGCCTGAGCCCAGGGGTTCGAGACCCGCCTGGGCAACTTGGCGAGACCTCATCTCTACAATAAATCAAAAAATTAACCGGGCATGGTAGCATGCGCCTGTAGTTCCAGTTACTTGGAAGGCTGAGGCGGAAGGATCGCCGGAGCCCAGTGTGTCGAGGCTGCGGTGGCCGGGAGTGGCCACTGCACTCCGGTCTGGGCAATAGCGTGAGACTCCGACTCAAAAAAGAAAAAAGAAGGGAGAGAAAACCCTTAACTTCTCCCAATGAAAGACTCTATCATGGCCAGGCACAAGGGCTCGGCCTGTAATCCCAGCACTTTGGGAGGCCAAGGTGAGAGGATTGCCTGAGCCAAGGGGTTCAAGACAAGTCTGGCAACTTGGTGAGATCTCTTCTCTACAATAAATCACACACAGAAAAAAGAAAGACTCTATCACAACCCAAATAATAGGAAAAGTGAAAGTGAAGTGTCTTTCTTTAAAACCTCCAGCCCAGCCTGCAAGCAAGGCTGGATCAGGGACCAGGCAGGGTCTCCTGCAGGCCTGTCTGCTCCTGACTCACCCTGTGATCTTGGCTAATCATCCTCTCCAGCTCGGCATACCTCATTTCCTAGTCATGCAACATGGAAAGTCATTCTTGCCCTTTACCTAGCAAGTAAGGAGATTGTAAGGAAAACAGATGACACATCAAATGCTTTTGGAGCACTTCATTAGGCAGAGGCTTTACAGATCTTTTCATCAAGAGTATGTGGTTGCGAAGGCCCACTCAGCTGCAGTGGTTGTTTTGATGTCCTGCCTTCTTTCAGGCCTAAAATATTTCCAAATGTGCTCATTTAGCATCGACGGTAAGAAAATCTCGGGCTGGAATGCACTCTGACCACACTCCAGAGCAGCATTTCTCAACAATTTTTAACTCATATTCCCATTTGATAAGCATTAAGCATCTTACTCCTTTTTAAAATTTTGTATTATAAAAACAAAGGCTTATTTCCTTTTTTTTTTTCTTTCTGAAGTATGTAATTCTGTCATAAATACTACTCGGCAAAAAAAAAAAAAAGATAGAATGAACTGTTGATTTGCAATAGCATGAATAAATGCATTATGCCAAGTGAAAGAAGTCAAACCAAAAGAGCACATGGTGTATTATTTCATTCATACAAAATTCTAGAAAGGCAAATCAATCTATATGACAGAAAGCAGATGAGCAGTTGTGGAGGATGGAGGGTGGGAAGGGCTCTAGAAAACTGTGTGGTGGGGGGAAGGGGACAGGTGTGTTCCCTACCTTGACTGTGATGCTTTCGCAGTGTCTACATATGTCAAAACTTACATATGTGTAACTTATTGTATGTAAAGTATACAATAATAAAGTTGTTTTTATTATGCCATCAAATTTCCTTTTTCAAACTGGACCCCCCTACCCTATCGCAACAAACACTGTTCTGAACCTCTGAACCGTGAGCTACCCGCCCCCTAGGCTGTATTAGTTTTGTGCTGTGGGCCCCAGGACATGGTGCAGTAAGCAAGCCCAGACATCAGCATGCTCCTTCCCACACAGGCCTGGCCATTTCCTGCCCCAGAACCTGTTCTGTTCTCTCCCTGGAAATGACCACCTGCTTCCTTCTCTTCTTTACTCCAGATGTAGCTCAGAGGACAGGCACCTTGGCTCAAGCCTGTAATCCCAGCACTGTGGGAGGTCAAGGTGGGAGGATTGCTTGAGCCCAAGAGTT
>NW_007253390.1:68136-68831 GCF_000164805.1 Carlito syrichta
AAAAAAAAAAAAAAAAAAAAAAAAGGGCATGGTGGTGCATGCTTGTAGTCCCAGCTACACGGGAGGCTGAGGCAGGCAGATCACCTGAGCCCAGGAGTGTGAGGCTGTGGTGAGCCGTGATCATGCCAGGGTGACAAAGTGAGATTCCCAACTCAAAAAACAAAAACAACAACAAACAAAAAACAGATGCAGCTCAGGATCATCTTTTCCAGCCGTCCTGAGCCTGAGTCTGAGCTCAAACCCCTCCTAGTCCCGCCCCCCAACCCATTTCCTGGCACGTTCTAGCTGACACTCACCACTTTTGTCCTGATTTTATCTGCTTGAGTTTCTAGGCTTTCTCAGGAGAGAGTAAACATAAAAGGGTTCTTAACCCTTTCTTGTGCCTCAGACTCATTTGGTAGCCTCCTGAAGCCTCCTCAGAACAAGGTAAAATACACAGGCATATGCAGAAAGCCAAATATGAAAGAGTTATCAAACTATGAAAACACATATTGACTGTCATAACAGATGTGCCTTTTTATTGTCGTATTAAATAACAAGATCTAGTGGTAGGTCAAGTGATCACCATTATTTCAAAGTAGTGATATGTAAACAACATTTAAAAACATTAAAACAACACTGGTGGCTCAGCCTGTAATCCCAGCGCTTTGGGAGGCTGAGGTGAGTGGATTGCCTGAGCCTGCGGGTTAGAGACC
>NW_007253390.1:68851-69588 GCF_000164805.1 Carlito syrichta
CAGCAGGTCGAGGCTGCGGTGGCCGGGAGCGTGCCACTGCACTCCAGTCTGGGCGATGGACTGAGACTCCAACTCAAAAAAAAATAAAAATAAAAATAAGCAACATAAAAACATAAACAACATTTCCAAGAGCCGCAACAGCTATAATATGATGTGAAGATATGTGATTTCTCCTGACGATAGTCACAGGTATAACTGATACTATTATGGTTGGTCATTACCATTCATAACTGGAAGAAATACTGCACTGCTGTGGTAGTTGGTGAAAATGTAGTCTTTTCTCCTATAAATTCACAGGGCCCCTAATTCCACCCAAGGATGAGGATCCACGGGCCCCTGAAAAAGAAAAGCTGTTTAGAGGTGCAGTGTCCTGTTTATCCTTGGGTTCTCAATGCTCTCAGCACACACCAGGGAACTTAATCTCCCAGCTACAAAACAATATAAAAGAAGTATCTAAAGATTACGGGACCAGGAGGCGGAGGCAAGAGGACTGCCAGAGCCCAAGGATTCAAGACCAGCCTGGGCAACTTGGCAAGACTTCATCTCTACAATAAATTTAGAAAATTAGCCAAGTGTGGTAGCATGTGCCTGTAATTCCAGCTACTGGGGAGGCTGAGTCAGGAGGATCACATGAGCCCAACAGGTCAAGGCTGTGGTGGACATGAGTGTGCCATTGTACTCCAGCCTAGGTAAGAGAGTGAGACTTCAACTCAAAAAAAAAAAAAAAAAAAAAAAAA
>NW_007253390.1:70282-73887 GCF_000164805.1 Carlito syrichta
CATCTCTACAATAAATCAAAAAATTAGCCGGGCGTGGTAGCCCGTGCCTGTAGTTCCAGCGACTGGGAAGGCTGAGGTGGAAGGATCGCCGGAGCCCAGCGGGTCGAAGCTGTGGTGACCAGGAGCGGCCACCGCACTCCAGTCTGGGCGACAGAGTGAGAATCCAAATCAAAAAAAAAAAAGATTAGGAGGACTTAGAGGAGGAAGTCCATTCCCACACTGTGATCTCACCATGTACAATATGGCCTTCCTAGATCATATCACTATCTACTTGAGAAATAGAAGAAATTCCCTTGCTCAGTCTTTTCTCCCCATTGCAGCAGTGAGTAACTAATGCAAGATGTTTCATCCCAGCCACGGCCCTCTCTGCATATTACTAAATACTTCCTTTCTTCTCTTTTTGTTGCCGCAGCTATTGCTCAGAACATTTCATAAGAGTGCAAACATAATGAAATAAGTTCAAGTAAACCAGAGTAACAGTGAAGCACCTACAGGGAAAAAAATCTTGCTCACTGTGAATTCTCACACGACCTTCTTTCGTCTCTTGCTGCACATTGGGCCCTCCGCCCTGGGCCCTGCCGGTGTGTGAGCCCAGGCCGGTTTCCATTCTGCAGGCAGCCACAGCAGAGGCAACTCCTCTGCTCCTCGGTCTGACCCGTTTCCTTCAGCAGTTGGGGAGAATTGGTTTCTTCCAATTCGTTTTATTTTATTTTATTTTTTTTGAGTTGGAATCTCACTCTTGTCGCCCAGGCTGGAGTGCAGTGGCATGCTCATGGCCACCGCAGCCTCCACCTGCTGGGCTCAGGCGATCCTTCTGCCTCAGTCTTCCAAGTAGCTGGAACTACAGACTCATGCCACTACGCTCGGCTAGTTTTTGTGATTTACTGTAGAGGACAAGGTCTCACCAAGTTGTCCAGGCTGGTCTCGAACCCCCGGGTTCAAGCAATCCTCTCGCCTTGGCCTCCCAAAGTGCTGGGATTACAGGCTGAGCCACCGTGCTTGGTCATTCCAGCATCATTTTAAAGAACTAAGGTGAGGCCGGGCTCGGTGGCTCAGTCTGTAATCCCAGTATTTTGGGAGGCCGAGGCAAGTGTATTGCCTGAGCCCATGGGTTCGAGACTAGCCTGGGCAACTTGTCAAGACCTCATATCTCTACAATAAATAAAAAATTAGCTGGGCGTGGCAGTGCACGGCTATAGTTCTGGCTACTTGGAAGGATCGCCAGAGCCCAGCAGGTTGAGGCTGCGGTGGCCGGAAGCGTGCCACTACACTCCAGTCTGGGTGACAAGAGTGAGACTCCAACTCAAAAAAAAAACTAAAATGAGTAAAACATTTTACCTTAAAATTTCTTTTTTTCTTTTTGAGTTGGAGTCTCACTCCATTGCCCAGACTGGAGTGCAGTGGCACACTCATGGCCACCCAAGTGTCGACCTGCTAGGCTCCAGCTCAGCCTTACAAGTAGCTGGAACTACAGGCATACGCTACCATGCCTGGTTAATTTTTGATTTTTTATTGTAGAGATGAGGTCTTGCCAAGTTGCCCAGGGTGGTCTTGAATCCACAGGCTCAGACAATCCACTTGCCTCGGCCTCCCAAAGTGCTGGAATTACAGGCTGAGCCACCGAGCCCTGCCTAAAATCTCTTATTTACTCCTACCCAAGAAATGAAGGAACCAATCTAAATCAGCCAGATGGATTCAAAAGAAGGTAGAGCACGCTGTTGGTGCATCCACACCCCCATCCTGTTGTAGCTCTAAATATCTTCAACATTAACAATGAGCTATGTTGAAATAAGCAGTTTTAGAAACTGAGTACACAGCCAGGTGTGGTGGCTCACGCCTGTAATCCTAGCACTTTGGGAGGCTGAGGCGAGGGGATTGCCTGAGTCCAGGGGTTCTAGACCATCCTAGGCAACTTGGCAAGACTTCGTTTCTACAATAAATCAAAAAATTAGCCGGGCGTGGTGGTGCACGCCTGTGGTTCCAGCTATTTATTTGGAAGGCTGAAGCAGAAGGATTGCCTGAGCCCAGCAGGTCGAGGCTATGGTGACCATGAGCATGCCACTGCACTCCAGTCTGGGCGACAGAGTGAGACTCCAACTCAAAAAAAAAAATAGAAACCGCGTATTCAAAATAGTGGCACACTGCCTGAATGATAAACTGTAAAATTCCATGGCCGGGCGCAAGTAGCTCATGTCTATAATCTTAGCACCATGGGAGGCCTAGGTAGGAGGATCACTTGAGCCCAGGAGTTCAAGACCAGACTGAGCAACACAGCAAGACATCATTCCTACAAAAAAATTAACAGGGAGTGGTGGCACGTGCCTGTAGTTTCAGCTACTCAGGAGGCTAAGGTGGAAGGATGGCCTGAGTCTGTGGCAAGCCATGATTGTTCCTGGGCAACAAAGTGAGACCCCAACTCAAAAAAAAAAAAAAAAAGGAAAGAAAGAAATTGCAAAATTGCCTCAGAGCTACTGTGCAAAATTCCCACCTCGCTGGAAGAGAATGACCACAATTCTGAAGGGAGTTGGCATCCCCTCTGGCTTCCTGGGGCACCAGAGCCAAGGCTGGCCAAATGTGTAGGACACTGTGAGCATTATGGAAACAAGCATTTCTCCTCTGTCATCGCTCTCCTGTGATGATCACTCTCTCACCAGCTTTTTACCTTTGGTTTACAAACCCGTTCAAATCGATCCCATCTTTAAAGTAGGAACAACTACCTTTACACTACTTCTCCCAAAAGTTACCAAACCATCACGCTATTATCTCTGTGTTCTAACTTCTGAAGAGGCAGTCCACAGTGGATGTCTTCACTTCCTCCCTCTAATTCTCTCCTCTAACTTCTCTGAACTCTGTTTCCAGCCACCATTCTCTGCACTGGGCTGCAATTAATTCATTAAGACAGATGGTGCCAAAACCAAAGACCTCATATTTGCCAGTCACAGAGAGACTTTGAGCCCTGGGCTTTCATAATTCTGAGTGGTGTCTGGCACTCCCCTCCACCTGGAAACAGCCCTTCCCGGGCTCTCTTGTTACCTCTCAGTTTCTCCTGCACATTCTTTAAATGCTGGTGTTCCTAATTTTCTTTCCTTAGTCCTCTTTTCTCACTGAATCTAGCCACTCTGTTTAGGAGATCTAATTCATTAGGTTTTAAGCTTTTTTGCTCAAGAACATCCTACAATAAAAACTACATATTCCTATGCAATTTCTAATTGGACATTTAAACTTTTTATCCCAAGTTTAAGCAGTAACAAAGAATCTGGTTTAAAGTGTTTTGTAGAGGCACAAGATCTTTAATAGTTAGAATATGACATCATTCTTATTTCTACTTTAACTCCCATTTTCATTCCACTTACCCCACAGATATTTTAGCAGCTTTATTGAGATATAAATCGCTGGCAGCAGCGGACACTGCCAGGGGAGGGAGGGGGAGGCACATAATGTCACTAAGGGGACCTGGACCTTCATCAGGCGAAGTGAGGACCAGTGGGAGTCCTCAACTTCCCCCGTATGTAGACCGCTTATGTATCTAATCCTGACTTGGACCTCAGATCTTTTTTTTTTTTTTTTTTTGAGTTGGAGTCTCACTGTCACCCAGACTGGAGTGG
>NW_007253390.1:73939-77602 GCF_000164805.1 Carlito syrichta
CTCACCTTGGCCTCCCAAAGTGCGGGATTACAGGCTGAGCCACCGAGCCCAGCCCTCAGATCTTTAAAATAAAAAAATAGGCCAGGCTCGGTGGCTCAGCCTGTAATCTCAGCACTTTGGGAGGCCGAGGCGTGTGGATTGCCAGAGTCCGCAGGTTTTAAGACCCACCTGGGCAACTTGGTGAGACCTCATCTCTGCAATACATAAAAAATTAGCCGAGCATGGTAGCGCATGCCTGTAGTTCCGGCTACTTGGAAGGCTGAGGCGGAAGGATCGGCAGAGTCCAGCAGGTCGAGGCTGCGGTGGCCGGGAGCATGCCACTGGGCACAAGAGTGAGACTCCAACTCAAAAAAAAAATAAAATAAAATTTTTTAAAAGGTTAAAAAAATATATAAATTGCATATCATAAAATTCATCCACTTAAAGTATGCAGCTTAATAGTTTGTAACATATTTCCAATTTGTAACCACCACCAGTCAATTTGAAAACATGTCCATGGAACTCAGAAGAATACTCACCCCCATTAGCATCCATTCTCCATTGCCCCCTTCCCCCCCGACAGCCCTAAGGAACCCCCAGTCTGCTTCTGTCGCTACACATTTGTCTCGTCTGAACATTTCATACAAATGGAATCATACGATAACAACATGCAATCTTTTGTGACTGGCTTCTGTCACTTGGCATTATGTTTTCAAGGTTTATTCATGTTGTAGCATGAATTGGTACTCATTCTTTTTGTTGTCCAATAATACTCAGTTGTGTGGATGTACCACATTTTGTTTATCTGTTCATCAGTTAGTGGACATTTGGGCTGTTGTTACTTTTTGGTTATTATGAATAATGATGCCATAAACAGTGGGGTGCAAGCTTTTGTGTCGCCAATAAATTTAAACAGATTTGAAATCAAATATAATTTATTTTCATACTTCAAAATATTTTATTGTTAACCCTTTCATATATATCTTCCACAAAACTATGGACATAAATTAACATGTAAAATAAAGTTTTTGTGACTATAATTCTCTAAGGATACAAAAAATTCTTCTGGATTAAGCAGTAGTAAACTCTAATTATTAATAGTACAAAATTAATCAGCTAAGCTCAACAACTCACGCTTGTAATCCCAGCACTTTGGGAGGATGAGGCAGGAAGACTGCTTAAGGCCAGAAATTCAAGACCAGTCTGAGCAACACAGTGAGACATCCCCACAGAAAATAAAAAAGTTAGCCAGGCATGGCGGCATGTGCTTGTAGTCCCAGTTACTCAGGAAGTTGAGGTAGAAGGATCTCCAGTACCTGGAAGGTCGAGGCTGCCATGAGCCATGATCATGCCACTGTACTCAATCCAAACTAGGAGACAGACAGAGAGACCCCGACTCAAAAAAAAAAAAAAATTAGTCGTACACTAATGGTTTTATTAAGTATAAAACCATCATAAGTATACTACAAACTTTGACAATTCTTAAACATAAATGCAAAGTTTTATTTGGAATAAATCCCTTAATGATATGAACTAGGTTTATTGGTAGTTCAAGGGTTTGCCTTATTATTATAATGAAACAGTCTGATATAACTGTATCACTACTTTTCTTTTTACAGATGCAATCACTGAGAAACTTTTATTTTTATTTTATTTTTTTTAGTTGGAGTCTCACTCTGTCGCCCAGGCTGGAGTGCAGTGGCATGCTCATGCCACCGGCAGCCTCAACCTGCTGGGCCCAGGTGATCCTTCCATCTCAGCCTTACAAGGAGCTGGAAACACAGACATGCGCCACCACGCCCAGCTAATTTTTCTTGATTCATTGTGGAGACGAGGTCTCGCCTAGTTGCCCAGGCTGGTCTCAAACCCATGGGCTCAGGCAGTTGTGAGCCACCGCACCCAGCTGAGAAACTCTTTTAAATAAATAAGTGAAAAACTGGAAGTAGTCTAGCTACAGCAATGTCACTCAAATCCTTGGAATCCTTGCAAATCACAGCCCCAGAATCACTTTGTCATCTATCATTGGAAATTATGTTCGGCTGGGCAAGGTGGTCCGAGCTACTCAGGAGGTTGAGATGGGAGGAACACTTGAGCCCAGGAGTTCCAAGCTGTAGCGTGCTATGATCGTGCCTAGGTATAGCCACTGCAATCCAAAAATGTTTAGGTCTCCTGTCAGGTGGGTGGAAAGCAAGCAGCCAGAACCACCTGACTGTAAAAGGAAGTGTCACTCATCCTGAGTCATTCACTTTCTGACACCTGCATCAATATTTGGAATTGTCCCCAGAGACTGGAGTCCAGGAGGTTTTTTGTTTGTTTTTTGACCATCCCAAACACATCATAGTAAGACAGCAGAGCAAGAGGTGTGCCCTTTCCCCATAAGTGGGAGATGGTCTTGTTCTCTGGGGCATCCATTTCAGAAAAGTGCATACAAATGGGTCGTGAAGACCTGAAGTTGCTTACCTCACCCAAAAGCACTGATTCAGATTACAACTACCTGACTTTTAGTCAGGTGCAGTGGCTCATGCCTATAATTCCAGCACTTTGGGAGGCTGAGGCGAGAGGATTGCCTGAACCCACAGGTTCGAGACCAGCCTTGGCACCTTGGTGAGACCTCGTCTCTACATCAAAAAATTAGCCAGGTGTGGTGGCGCGCGCCTGTAGTTCCAGCTACTCGGAAGGCTGAGGCAGAAGGATCACCTGAGCCCAGCTGGTCGAGGCTGCAGTGGCTGTGAGCATACCACGGCACTCCAGCCTCAGTGACAGAGTGAGATTCTGACTCAACAAAAAAGCAACAACTACTACCTGACTTTCAGCTCCACAACTCCAGCTGGTCTCCTACTGAGGCCCTGACTCTGAGCCTTCGGTGCACTGCTTGCACAGGACCTTCAAGGTCTTGCGTGGAGGGAATCTTCCCCAAATATGTCTCCTCCATTATTCCCGGGCACCTTCTGTCCCTCTGCTCACCACACTGCTGCCAGACCCATATCCTATACAAAGGCTGAAGAGGAAGAGGAAGAGTTGGCCTTGCTGTTTGGAGGGGGTGGCAGAAGCAGAAGAAAATCTGTATATAAGTGGACCCGGGCATAAGGGGACCTGTGCAATTCAAACGCATATTGTTCAAGGGTCAACTGTACCCTCATCAAAGCTTTTTCTTGTGAATCATTTAAAACTTATTTATATGCCACTTCATTAATTTGCAATGTGGACACTTAGTATACCACACGTTTAAATCTGTATCATTTATATCTCCGCTCTAATGTTAAATTGAAAAGTTCATTGTCTTTTTTTTTTTGAGATGGAGTCTCAACAAGTTGCCCTGGGTTGGTCTCGAACCCACTGGCTCAGGCAATTCACCTCAGCCCCCCCAAAGTGCTGAGATTACAGGCTGAGTCACCAAGCCCAGCCAGTTTATTGTCTTTAAAAAAAAAAAACTCCTGGCCGGGTTTGGCAGCTCAGCCTGTAATCCCAGCACTTTGGGAGGCTGAGGCGAGTGAACTGCCTGAGCCCGCAGGTTCGACGTGGCGAGACCTCATCTCTACAATAAATAAAAAAATCAGCCGGGCGTGGTAGCACGGGCCTGTAGTTCCAGCTACTCGGAAGGCTGAGGCGGAAGGATCGCCGGAGCCCAGCAGGTCGAGGCTGCGGTGGCCAGGAGCGGCCATTGCACTCCAGTCTGGGCGACAG
>NW_007253390.1:77622-95942 GCF_000164805.1 Carlito syrichta
AAAAAAAAGAAATACCAGACCTCAAGGAGACAGGACAAGTGAGTGGTGAAAGGATGGACTCTGGAATGGGTCTGCGGTAACTCACAGGGAAACCTGGAGTGGAATCTTTGACCTCTCTTCATTTGCTGAGGACAAAATTACTATCTTTCTTAAAGGATAGATGTAAAGATTGAGATTATGTGTGTAATGTGTGTAGCATGGTTCTTGAGTTAGAGAAACACTTCTATAAAATACCCCAACAAATCTTAGCTGCCGCTATCCTTCTCATCATCATCATGAAATAAACTTCCAAAGCCTTCCGTTGAGTGTCTACCTCCCTTTCAAGTCAGGGAAGCCCATTTTCCAGCCTCACCTCCAGCCTCTCCCTTGCTCTGCCCCCTCAGCTCCCCAGGTCATACCACTTCTCATCCTCCTCCTCCTCCTCCTCCTTCTCCCAAATCAGGCGCTCACAAGGCTGGGTCATGAACTTCCCCTCTCCCTCACCTAGCATTCTTTCCCTACCACTGCCTGCTGGATGCCACCTTCAACGTGGCCTCAGGGGCTGCCTTGTCTCAAGTCCCCGCTGCTGTTCCCTCCTCTTTTCCTAGAACTCTCAATACGGCAGGGCCCCAAAGCTCAGTTTTTTTACCCCCTCTCTTCTTTATGACCTCTTTTTCTCCAGGCTTTAAAGAAAAATATGATGGTAATTTCCAAATGTGTTACCAGACCAGACCACTCTCTCTCCACTTTTTTTTTTCTTTGTTACAGGAACGGGGTCTTGCGATGTGGCCTAGACTGGTCTCAAACACCTGGGCTCAAGCGATTCTCCCACCTCGGCCTCCCAAAGTGCTGGGATTCTGCCACCTCACCTCCCAAAGTGCTGGCCTCCCCTCCACTTTTTGATCTCCACTTGGAGATTGAACGGATATTGCAAACTCAATATGGGTGAACATGAACTCTTGGCGTTCCCCCAGATCTGTTCTAACTGCATATCCTTCCATTCCACGTCTTGGCAACCCTATCGTTCCAGTTGTTCCTGGCCAATGTCTCTTTTCCACTCACATGCATACCTAACCCAGGGATGCATCCTGTTGGTTCTTCCTTTAAAACACACGTAGGATCTGCCCACTTCTTACCCTCTATACTGCCATGAACCCTGATCTGAGCCATCAACATCTCCTGTCTGGATGACTCAATGGCTCCTAACTGGCCTTCCTGTTCCAAACCTCCCCCTACCAGTCTATTCTGAATACAGTGATTGTCACTGTATTCTTAATGCGAGTCATCTTCACTTTATTTTATTTATTTTTTTAGAGAGAGTATCTCACCCAGTCACTCAGGCTGAAGTGCAGTGGTGTGATCACAGCAAACTGCAAACTTAAACTCCTATGCTCAAAGGATCCTCCCACCTCAGCCTCCCAAGTAGCTGGGACTACAGGTGCACCACCATGCCTCACTAATTTTTTTTTATTTTCTGTACAGAGTCCTTGCTGTGTCGTCCATGCTGACCTCAAAGGATCCTCCCACCTCAGCCTCCCAAAGTGCTGGAATGACAGGTGTGAGCCACCACACCTGGCCAGAGTGATCTTTCTAAACTCTCAGTCACAGCCTAGGCACCATAACAAGACCCAGTCTTTACCAAAAAAATTTAGCATTAGCGGGGCGTAGTGATGTACACCTATAATCCCAACTACTAAGGAGGCTTAGGCAGGCGGACCACTTGAGCCCAGGAGTTTGAGTCTGCAGTGAGCTATGATTATACCATGGCACTCCAGCCTGGGTGACAGAGTAAGATTCTGTCTCTAAAAAAATGAAATAAGCCGGGCTCGGTGGCTCAGCCTGTAATCCCGCGCCTTTGGGAGGCTGAGGTGAGTGGATTGCCTGAGCCCGCGGGATCGATACCCGCCTGGGCCGCGAGACCTCATCTCTACAATAAATAAAAAAATCAGCCAGGCGTGGTAGCTCGCGCCTGTCATTCCGGCTACTGGGAAGGCGGAGGTGGAAGGATCGCCGGAACCCAGCAGGTCGAGGCTGCGGTGGCCGGGAGCGGTCGCTGCACTCCAGTCTGGGCGACAGTGAGACTCCAACTCAAAAAAAATAACAATAAAATAAAATAAAACCTCTCAGCCACATCATGTCCTCCTCTGCCCAGATCCTTGCAATCGCTCTGTGTGTCTCTCCTGGTTAAAACTCAGTCCTTAAAATGACGCTGAGCAGGCTGACTGCCTTACTCTCCGACCTCACCTTCTACTTCTTTCTGCCTCTCTCACTCTGTTCCAGTCACGCTGACTTCCTTGCTGTTCCGAGATCTTGCCAGGAGGCGATTTCCTGCTTGGCCTTGTGGCTTCCTCTGCTTGGAAACCTCTTCCACTGAGATCCCCACATGGCTAACTCATGGAGCAACTTTTAAATCTCTGCTCAATCTCCTCTTCTCAATGAGAAAGGTCCTGACCAGAGCCGAGACTCAGACATGGGCACCTGACCCCAGAGCATCCTTATACCACTACATGATCTCCCAGGAGGCTCAGTCTCTGAACACTTCTGGGCCGGGCTCGGTGGCTCAGCCTGTAATCCCAGCACTTTGGGAGGCCGAGGCGAATGGATTGCCTGAGTCCATGGCTTCGAGACCCACACGGGCAATTTGGTGAGACCTCATCTCTACAATAAATAAAAGACTAGCCGGGCGTGGTAGTGCACGCCTGTAGTTCCAGCTACCTGGAAGGCTGAGGCAGAAGGATCGCCGGAGCCCAGCAGGTCAAGGCTGCGGTGGCCGGGAGCGGCTGCTGCACTCCAGTCCGGGCGACAGAATGAGACTCCAACTCAAAAAAAAAAACAAAAAAAACACTCTTATGCTTGGGCTTCTGAAGACATGAAAATTAAAATTTCACTTTGCTCAGTGCATCCTCTGGCCCCATGGTAGGCCCTAGGGGAAAAAAAAAATCCTAATTTTGAAGGGATCAAATCAATTGTTCCAGATCGCAAGGCTTGTAAACAAATGAGACTTAGAAACATGTCTGCCAGATGTCTGTGTAAGTTGTCCCAGTTGGCTGCATGTTGGAGAGCTCCGAGTCCCTGTCCTCCCAACACAGACCCTTAGTATGCCCTTAGTGAAGAAGGTCCAATTCCAGGTCTAGTTCGGGAGGAGAATGATGAAGGGCAGTTAGTTTAGGCTTTTTGGTTTTTATTTTTTAATTTAATTTAATTTTATTTTGAGTTGGAGTCTCACTCTGTCGCCCAGACCGTAGTTCAGCGGCCGCTCCCGGCCACCGCAGCCTCAACCTGCTGGGCTCCGGCGATCCTTCCGCCTCCGCCTTCCGAGTAGCCGGAATTACTGGCGTGCGCTACCACGCCCGGCTAATTTTTTATTTATTGTAGAGATGAGGTCTCGCCAAGTTGCCCAGGCGGGTCTCGGTTTTTTATTTTTTAATCACCAATTCACTGCATTATGTTCATGCATTTAAACTGGAAAAAAACACTACATCTGCCCACACACAGTGACTCGAACCTATACTCCCAGCACTTTGGGAAGCTGAGGCGGGAGAAATACTCGAAGCCAGCAGTTTGAGACCAGCCTGGGCCACAAACTGAAACCTCCATCTCCACAAAAAAAATAGAAAAATTAGCTGGTCATGGTGGTGCACACCTGTAGTCCCAGCTACTTGGGAGGCTGAAGCAGAAGGATCATTTGAGCCCTAGAGCTCAAGGCTGCAGTGACTCATGATGGCATCCCTGCACTCCAGCTTGGGCGACAGGGTGAAACACTTTCTCAAAAAAAAAAAAAAAATGTTCTTAACACAGTTCATGCTTTCATCTGCAGGTGTTAATTACAAAATAGCTAAGAGTAGGAAAGGGTATTCAGTTAAACCTGTCTCAATCCCACTAGGCTCCTGGGTGGTTATTTGCAGCCTTTCTGCCCTTTCATGCCACTCCGCCCCATCCCTCCCCTGCCCCCTCTTAATTGTTCACTGGGAGACAGCAAGGACTCCAGCAACTGATGACGTTCTTTCCATATTTAGCGTTGCTTGCTGGTGAGTAGTCATTTTTATGAGCTGCGAAGCAGTCTCCACAGTAGTTAATCACCAGAGCGTAGGAGTCATTCTGCCTGGGTTCAGATTCCCACTCTGCCACCAACTAGGCGTGCTGCGGGAATGATTTAGCCTCTTTAAGGTTTTGGGAATTAAATGTCCTCCTTTATAGAGAGGACCGTAAGGATGGAGTGAGAGAATGCAACTAAAGCACAGACCAGCAGGGTGGCTCACACCTGTAATCCCAGCACTTTAGGAGGCAGAGACAGGATTGCTTGAGCCCAGGAATTAGAGGCCACATAGGCAACATAGTGAGAACTCGTCTCTACAAAAAAAAATGTTCTAAAAAATTAACCGGTTGGGTGTGGTGGCTCATGCCTCTAATCCCACCACTTTGGGAGTCTGAGGTGAAAGGATTACCTGAGCCCACAGGTTCGAGACTAGCCGGGGCAACTTGGTGAGCTCTTGTCTCTACAATACATCAAAAAATTAGCTGGGCGTGGTTGTGTGTGCCTATAGTTCCAGCGACTTAGAAGGCTGAGGTGCAAGGAGCACCTGAGCCCAGCAGGTTGAGGCTGCGGTGGTTGTGAAGGTGCCACACACTCCAACCTGGGCAACAGAGTGAGACTCTGACTCAAAAAAATATACACATATTGTCTCTCCTTTTATAAATGAAATAATTGGCCGGCCTCGGTGGCTCAGTCTGCAATCCCAGCACTTTGGGAGGCCAAGGTGAGAGGATTGCCTGAGCCTGCGGGTTCGAGACCAGCCTGGGCAACTTGGTGAGACCTTGTCTCTATAATAAAACAAAAAATTAGCCAGGCATGGTGGCACAAGCCTGTAGTTCCAGCTACTTGGAAGGCTGAGATGGGATCTCTGAGCCCAGCAGATTGAGACTGGTGGTGGCTGTGAGTGTTCCACTGCACTCCAGTATGGGCAACAGAGTGAAACCCTGACTCAAACACACACACACACACACACACACACACACACACACACACACACACACACACACCCACTGAGACAGCCTCCAGCGTATAGGAAGCAAACACTCAGAGTGCAGCAACTGGTGCTACTGATACTTCCCAGGTGCTGACGCAGGGACAGTGCTCCAAGCACAAAGGGATCAAACTTCTCCCCATGAACGACTCAATGCACTCTAGAGGAAGATCTGGCTCATTGGTTCTGTAGTAAATTTCCACCTTGTGAAATAACCTAAGATGTTTGCTACTACCGGTAAGCTTTCTGACTTTCCTGCTGGAGAAGTGTTAGCCCTAAATACTTACTATAAAGAAAATCATTCTATATTATAAAAACAAAATAATACAAATTATTCTTTTACTTTTTTCTATAACCCACATTCCCAGCAAGAGTACCATAAACTTTCTTTCTTTCTGATTCTAAGGAAACTCCAGCTTCCTGCCACTTCCCCTATTAATACGGTTGTAGTAACATCTCCTTACTGTCTATTCTACCATCTAATCAAAATAGAAAAACAAACTTCTTAAAAGTTGAACTGAAGTTAGACATCAACTCTCAATATCTGGTTCATTACTGTTATTCTTTTGTAATTCTTTAAAAGAAAACTAATTCAAGGATCTTATTTATGCAAAACTTCAGCATAATGGCAAAGACTAATTTTCCCCTTTTTCTAAACATTGCAAGACAACTTCTTTACCATTTATTTTTATTTTCACTTTCTAGGAACAAAAAGAAATATTTAGAGAACTTCAGTATCAAATCCTCAACCAGAAAGAGGACCTAGCACACCACCAGCCATCTCTAAAAACAAGTTTTAAAGTATATATAAGTTACTATGTATTTATGCACTATCCCCTTTCCAGTCTTCCTATTTGTATTCAAATAACAACCTACCAGCTAGCTGTTCACAGCGTGATTTTCTGCAGTACTTTTCCTAGGTGCAAAATGTTTGACCCTGCAAAGACTAGGTGACTCAGCACATTCAAACTGCAGAGCTCAGGTTCAGAGGATAGATATGTCCTTCCCCTCCTGCAAGTACTGCTGAGAAGATATTAGGGTCGGATTTTTTTTGTTGTTTTGAGAGGTCAAAGAATTTTAAAATATGCCTCTATAGCCAAAAAAAAAAAAAGGGGGCAAATATAGACTGAGAGAAATAAGACTGTCATAAAAACAATTCTGATTGCTAAAAAGATGGTTGTGCTTAACTCATTAGCATCTAAATTGCCTCCGTAGGACCCGGAGGAAATACCTACACACTCATGCTAAAAAGGTGGGGAAGTCGGTCAGGTTGGCACCTTTTCTCTCCTGTTGTTTAAGAGGAGCCGGTTTTTTTCTCTAACTGGATAAAGAGACCACAGCGAAGGGGAAACAGGCGTTGAGAGAGTGAATGGTGCTGAGAAAAGACAAATCGGAGCGCGCGCCGGTAGTTCCAGCTACTCGGGAGGCGGAGGCGGAAGGATGGCCGGAGCCCGGCAGGTCGAGGCTGCGGAGGCTGCGAGCGTGCTGCTGCCCTTCGGCCTGGGCGACAGAGTGAGGCTCCGACTCAAAAAAAAGAAAGAAAAGAGAAGAGAAGAAAGAAAGAAAAGGCAAATAAATTAACTAATTTTTTTTTTTTGAGTCGGAGTCTCAGCCTGTCGCCCAGCCTGGAGTACAGTGACACACTCATGGCGACCGCAGCCTCGACCTGCTGGGCTCCGGCCATCCTCCCGCCTCAGCCTTCCGAGGAGCTGGAACTACAGGCGCCCGCTACCACGCCCTACTGATTTTTGTTTTATTGTAGAGATGAGGTCTCGCCGAGTTGCCCAGGCGGGTCTCGAACCCGCGGGCTCAGGCCGTCCACTCACCTCAGCCTCCCAAAGGCGCGGGATGACAGGCTGAGCCACCGAGCCGGGCTGAGAATGATGTTTTTCTAGCGGTGTGTTTGGCAACCACTAGTTGCAGATGATCAAAACCACCAGGGGAGGTTTTCATCAATGTAGATTTACCATTCCAAGCTTGTCCCCATTCTGATTCAGTGGGTTTGGGGTGGAGCTCAGGAATCTGTAAAACACTCATCCAAGTGATTCAGACACCCAGGCTAGGTTGGGATCAGACAGAGCTGATAAAATACAAAGGTGAGGCAGAACAAATGGTGACACATCTCCAACTGTAAACTGCGTGGGTAAAAAGTCAACTTTAAAACTTAGAAGGCCATGTCTTCATATGTGAAATCTGACAAATGTTAGTCATATTTTTAATTGTCTTAACTTTTACAATTTCCAGTGATAGGCTAACTTTAAAAAGTTACTTTAGAACGTGACCTTGCCTTCTAGTTCCTGTTTATAGTGATGAGCTACACAACTCTTTGTGCCTGAAACAAAGACTCTTTCACCAGACCCTGTGCTTGCTGATTTCCTTCAATTCATTCATAGAACTTCACAGCAACCCCTGCAAGTAGCTACTATTATCCCCACTTTACAGATGAGGAAGCTGAGGCTTTGAGAATTGTTCCAGCAGTAAAGCCAGGCCTTAAACTGATGCTCATGCTGGGTTGTCCATTACAAAGAGCTGTGGGTTTTTTGGCTGGTTATTTGGAGAAATTTACACATGAAATTTGGATATATTCAAAAGAATCTCGGGCCTGGTATAATCTTCATACATTCAATTGATTGAGTAGGGTAGCATACTGGGTGTAGGCAGCTACAAAGACCGCCCACACTCTGTACCCTGAAGGGCCCTCCCCGCAGAATAGCAGAGAGACAGAAAGGTATCACCCCCACAAGCGTCCCTGGACTTTGCTCAACTGATTGTCCCACTGTCTCCAGGGGCACAAGCTTAGCTGTCTGAACTGTCACATCTCCACTTCTGATTCAGAAATGTGTTCACCCAAATTATGGGCACAGGATGCTGAGGAACACAGGTGGGAGGGGCTGTCCAGGGCCCCCTTCGAAAGTCTTCACAGAGAATGTGGCTTTGGAAGGATGGAAAAGGTTTCACTAAGCAAGAGGAGAGAGGGTGTTCAAGGTCCAGGACGGCATGCACTGAGCTGGCCTTGTCTGCAGGAGACCCTGCAGCTCAGATGCTGCTGGAGGTGGAAGCAACAGAGCCAGCGAGAGGCCAGGAAAGACCAAGAAGGAGATTCTATGCTATGTGATTTTTGACTTCAAAAGATGCAAAGGGGATGCAGCAGTGGGGGTTTTGTTTTGTTTTGTTTGTTTCAGATTAGTCAAGGGAAGCAGTGGGAGTGGAAAAGGAACAAAGAAATCTGTAACTGGTTGTGATCAATTAGCTGTAAACTCCACCACACCAGACTAGCCCCAACAATGGTTTTTATGCAGAGGAGTCATAGGACTAGGTTTGGATTATAGTAATGCTTGTGCCAGGGTAGAGAAGGGGCTGTGGAGAAGGCACAGGGTTTGACCCATTAGATCAAGGGCTGTTACAACAGTCAGCCCAAACTAAAGGTGGGATCCTGGCTGAGCATGGTGGCTCACGCCTGTAATCCTAGCATTTTGGCCTTAAGCACAGGAGTTTGATACCAGCCTGGACAACATAGCAAGACTCTGTCTCTAAAAGTTAAAACAAGGCCGGGCTCAGTGGTTCAGCCTGCAATCCCAGCACTTTGGGAGGCCGAAGTGAGTGAATTACCTGAGCCCGAGGGTTCGAGACCAGCCTGGGCAACATGGGGAGACCTCATCTCTACAATAAATAAAAAATTAGCCAGGTGTGGCAACGCGTGTCTATAGTTCCAGCTACTCGGAAGGCTGAGGTGGAAGGATCGCCGGAGCCCAGCAGGTCGACGCTGGGGTGACCATGAGTGTGCCACTGCACTCCAGCCTGGGCGACAGAGTGAGACTCCACCTCAAAAAAACAAAATAAGCCGGGCTCAGTGGCTCAGCCTGTAATCCCACCGCTTTGGGAGGCCGAGGTGAGTGGATTGCCTGAGCCCGCAGGTTCGAGACCCGCCTGGGCAACTTGGCAAGACCTCATCTCTACAATAAATCAAAACTAGACAGGTGTGGTAGCGCACGCCTATAATTCCGGCTACTCGGAAGACTGAGGTGGGAGGATCGCCGGAGCCCAGCAGGTCGAGGCTGTGGAGGTCGGGAGCGGCCACTGCCCTCCAGCCTGGGCGACAGAGTGAGACTCCAACTCAAAAAATAAAATAAAATAAATTAATTAATTAAAATTAAATAGAGGTGAGATCTGTGGTTAAAGGAAGGACCTTATTGGAGAAATTTCTGCAGTTCAAGGCAAGAGCATTGGAGTCAAGTGAGCTGAATGCTGGCTTTCAACCTCAGGTGTGGCTCTTAGGGAAGTCTTTAACTTCATGGAAACCTCATCTTGTTTGTTTTATATGAGAGGAACTCTGCCTCCTGGGTCATTGAGCACATGACATGAGATCATGCTCATTTGCACAAGGTTCTCACTCCATCCGCGGTGACAACCTTGGTGATGGTGCTGACGATGAAGACAGCACGGTGGGGGCTGACTGGCTCCAGGCTGAGGGTGGGGGAAGAGTACAGGGCAGCTCCGAGTTTCTAAGTGGGTAAGCGAAGGCACTCATCAACCAGGCTGGGGGCACGGAAACCGAACCTGGCTTTGAAAGAAAGGCAGTTAGTTTGGTTTTGGACATGCTATATGCTTCGGATGCCGACCAGAATTTGTTTTATGACTAGTTCGCTGAAAACACAGACTGAGCGAGGAGTCAGGGCAAAGAAGTGCAGATTCATGGGTCGTTCAGGATCTTATGTGAAGCTGTGGGAATGGAGTTTCAGGGAACGCTCACTCACAGGGCGTGCTGAGGAGACACCAGGGCAGTAACTATTGTTCACAATGAAAGCTCTCGTTCAGGGTTGTCAGAAACAGAGAGCCATTCAACAAACATACACGGAGATCCAACCACACACCAGGCACTGCCCAACCGTGGAGAGAACACATTGTCAAGGAACAAACAAGCCAGTCAATACACCTGGCACCCTGAAGAAGGGAAAACTCCCCAGGAGGGAAATAGGCAGGGTGCAGCAGAGCACAGAGATGTGGCGTGACAGGGGAGGCCCAGGCTAGTTCTGAGGGCCACAGAAGGCCTCCCCAGGAGGGGGCATTTAAGCTGAGACCTGAGATCAGGAGCATTAACTGAGGACTTCATGCAAGGCTCCTTCCTAAACCTTTTCAGTATGTAATCCCACTGCATCCTTACGACAACCCAGCAAGGGTTGAAAATAAGGAAACCTAACCACAGAGATGAAGTAACTTGCCCACACAGCTAGCGGGCGGCAGAGAAGACCTGACTCAGGCAGTCCAGCTCCAGACAGTCCATGCTCTTACCCACTGCACAAACCTCCTCTCCCTGCCTGTGATCAATACTGGCAGAAAATGAGTTCAGGAAGGAGAATGCGATCAACCGTGTATCACAGTGGTTAAGAGCACAAAGGCTGTATCTGGAAGTAACAGCGAGTGCTTTATATTATTACTTAAAGCATGGCAGCTTCATAGAGAATTGGTGAGAAGCCCCGGATTTAAATGCCTGCTTCAGTATGCACTAATTCTGTAACCTGGGGACAAGTAATGCTCTCTTTGAACCTCAGTTTTTTGGTGGGGTTTTTTTGTGTGTGTTTTAACATGGAAGATAAGTCTAACACACAACTCAAAGATTATCATGAAGATAAAGAGATCTAACCCACACACATGACAGTCTCTAGCAAACAATGTTATCTTCGGGAGCCGGCTGACACTGGGGAAAGGTCCCCACTGCAGATAACACACCGTGACTTCTTCATAAAAAGCTGAAGCTCAGAGCAGGTACAGCACTGAAAACAGGATACTTTAGGGGACAGTCTACAAACTAATTGTTATTCTGAGAAAAAAAATCTTTGAGGGGTGAAAAAAAATCACTGTTAGCACTCCAACTGACTTTAACCAATTATTAAGAAAAATTTATCTTATTTGCCACTGTGAAAATTAGCTCAGATACACAACAGGAAAGTTGATTTCCCTAAAACTCAGCTCATTCCAAAGTGACTCAACCAGAAAGGACAGGCTTCTTCTGTATTGTACCTTTTCTCCCTCTACTTCCTTCACTCTAGACAATGGAGTATTGTCCCTTGTGAGACAGAAACAAAACAGCAACAGGAAAGCAAATTAGTTTGTGGGAGGAACAGACACCAAGATCCCAAAGTGCTGTGTTCAGTGGTCCAGACTACTGTGCTATGGTGGTCTAGAAAGACCACTCTCAGGCAGCAGGATCAAGGATGATTATGAAGAGATGATTTGATCACGGCTTTTAAGGGCTTTGAAGGGCAAACTGCGGTTTCCTGCAGTGGCTTTGGAAGAGAACACCAACAAGGCCCAAGAGGCACAGCTCTGCCCGCCTTTGATTCTATAGCAGTGGTCCCCAACCTTTTTGGCATCAGGAACTGTTTTTTTTTTGTGTGTGTGTCATGCTCACGACCACCACAGCCTCAACCTGCTGGGCTCAGGTGATCCTTCCATTTCTGCCTTCCAAGTAGCTGGAACTACGGGTGCATGCCACCAGGCCCAACTAATTTTTAAAAATTTATTGTAGAGATGAGGTCTTGCCAAGTTGCCCAAGTTGGTCTCGAACCACTATGCCCGGCCAGAAACCGGTTTTGTGGAAGACAAAAATGTTTCCACAGACCAGGGGTGCGGGGGATGGTATCCAGCTGATTCAAGTGCATAACATTCGTTGTACATTTTATTTCTATTATTATTACATTGCAATACATAATGAAATCATTATACACCTCACCATAAAGAGGTACAGATGGAAGTGGTAAATACTTATTGTAGAGACGAGGTCTCGCCAAGTTGCATAGCCTGGTCTCGAACACTTGGGCTCAGGCAATCCTCTCACCGCGGCCTCCCAAAATGCTGGGATTACAGGCCTGACCCACCATACCCCGTGGAAGTGGTAAATAAAATAATAATCTGGGATTACAGGCCTGAGCTCAGGGGTTCGAGACCAGCCCGGGCAACTTGACAAGACCCCGTCTCTACACTAAATCAAAAAAATTAACCTGGCATGGTGGCAAACACCTGTGGTTCCAGCTACTTGTAAAATTGAGGTGGAAGGATCGCTTGAATCCACTGCACCCCAGCCTGGGTGACAGAGACTCCAAATTTTTAAAAAATGGAGATGAGTAGATTGTCTGAGCCCGCAGATTCAAGACCCGCCTGGGCAACTTGGCGAGACCTCATCTCTACAACAAATCAAAAATTAGCTGGGCATGGTAACGCATGCCTGTAGTTCCAGCTTCTTGGAAGGCCGAGTGGAAGGATCGCCGGAGCCCAGCAGGTCGAGAATGCGGTGGCCGGGAGTGGCCACTGCACTCCAGTCTGGGCGACAGAGTGAGACTCCAACTCAAAAAAAAAAAAAAAAAAAAAAATGGGTGGCCCACACTCGAACTAAAAGAAATGTCAGATTCTGACTTAAAGTCTGCCATCAGATGCAGCTGTACAATTGAAGTACATCAACTCACTTGCCACTCACTGATAGGGTTTTGATATGAGTCTGCAAACAATTGATTTATTATGGTCTCTGTGCAGTCAAACCTCACTGCTAATGTTCATCTGTATTTGCAACCGCTGTTCAGCGCTAGCATCACCATCTCAGCTCCACCTCCGATCATCAGGCATTCGATTCTCAAAAGGAGTGTGCAATCTAGATCCCTCTCATGCACAGTTCACAATAGGGTTACTGTTCCTATGAGACTCTAATGGGGCGGGATAATGCCAGCGCTGGGGAGCGGCTGTAAATTCAGATGAAGCTTTGCACACTCACCTCCTGCTCTGTGGTCCAGTTCCTAACACGGTACTGTCCGTGGCCCAGGGTTGGAGACCCCTGTTCTCCAGCATCCATCAGTCTCTCAGCCCTGACCACCAACCTCGAGGGCAGCTCTGTTCTTTCACACTGATACTGAGGGCAGTCCCACATGCAGACATCTGCATTTGCCCAGAACCAGAAACACTTCTGCTCTGTGAATGAGTTTCACACTGCTGGTCTCAGGGGGACTATAACCTTCTCTGCAGAGCCCTTCCAGAGCCCCTGCCCACCTGGACGTGCCCCATGACTCCGTCTATCCCTCCATCCAAACTCACATTAACATTCTATTTTACTTTCTTTAGAGTACTTTAAACTACGGAAAATGATCTTGTTCAGTTTTTGTACTGATTATTTTCTGCCCATCTTCACCCTCTGCTAAAAATTGTAAGTTTCATGAGTGCCTAGATAGTCTTTCTTTTACACCCTTATATTTCCAGCACCTGGCAGAAAGTAAAGAGCTCAATAAATATTTATGAAATCAATGAAGGAATGCAGAAGGACACGATCAAGTTACAGAGGCAGAAAAGCAAAAGCCGAGTTTGAGAAAGCGGTAAAGTGCACACGCTGGTCCAGCTGGTGTGGATAGATGAGGCGAGATAGGTAGCTTGCCGAAAACCTGTCACAGTTTGGGCAGCATAGACAGTAGAGAACCTCAGAGTGTTCGATCAGGAGAGTGCCCTGAACAGAGCTGTCCTCGAGAGGATGAACCCCACAACTGAGAATGGGCTGGACTAAAAGGAAGCTAGAAAGCCCAAGGGAAAAACCATTTGCTACCCCTAAAAGTGTCAAAGATTAAGAAGTCTGACAAGGTTAGGCACCTGTAATCCCAGTACTTTGGAAGCCAGAGGCAAAAGGATTGCCTGAGCCCAGGGATTTGAGACCAGTCTGGTGTGGTCGTGCTTACCTAGGGTTCTAGCTACTTGGAAGGCTGAGACGGAAGGATAGCCTGAGCCCAGCAGGCCAAGGCTGTGGTGGCTGTAAGTGTGCCACTGCACTCCAGCCTAGGGGACAGAGTGAGATTCTGACTTTACAAAACAGTTAGAATTCAAATCAGGTATGGTGGCTTACCCCTGTAATTCCAGCACTTTGGGAGGCAGAGGAGAAAGGATTGCCTGAACCCTTGGGTTCAAGAACAGCCTGGGCTACTTGTGTGACTTCATCTCTATAAGAAATCAAAAAAATTAGCAGAGCCTAGTGGTGCGCGCCCAGAGTTCCAGCTACTTGGAATACTGAGGCAGAAGAATTGCCTGAGCCCAGGAGGTCAAGGCCCAGGCTACCACACTAAAGCCTGGGACACCGAGTAAGACTTCTACTCAAAAAAAAAAAAAAAGACTCCGACGCAAATTAAAAAAAAAAAAAATTAGAATTCAAAAACCCAAGCCGGTACTGAAAAGCTATCCTGGAGAAGTGAGAAAAAAAATAGGTGCTTCTATCAATTTCCTTTAAAAAAAATTTTTTTTAAGACTTTTTTTAAGGTCCACAGAAAATTGACTTTGTGTATCTAGCTTACAACATCTATAGAAATGTAAGCACAGTATACTGTACTCAACAAATGTTAGTCTCCCTCTTTGAAATTTTAATACACATTTCCAGAAAGTCTGGGGATCTAAGCTCTGATAATCAATTATTCATTCCAGTAAGGCAACTTGTTAGGAGTTTCCTTTCAGTAAGCAACATTGATTAATAGAGCAAACAATGACCCAAATTTACACGGTTCAAATTAAAATGTTCAGATTAAACTTCTACTTTGAAATCAAACTCCCTGTTCTTCCATAAAGATTGTCAACTTCCAATTATCAGAAGAATGCAGCTTATCTTTACCAAAATGCACTCCTCCAATATTTCATGATATTTACATGTTTGCTTAGTGCTTTGCTTTCCTATCCTTTTATAATGTGTTTTGCAACTCTTGAAAAGTCAATAGTCTCAGCTCTTCTCTAAAGAGGGAAATGCAACAGACTGGGTGACTGATTCAGGGTGACTCATGGGCAGAGTCAATATTGGAACTCAGAACCCTGAAGCCAGCATTCCAAGTTCCTAAAACCTGAGGCTCTTGCAGATCCCAGCAGAATGTTCTCCTTCATGGGACTGGAACCAGAATGTTAGTTTCCAAAGCTTTTTCCTTCAAAAGTAGTCAGCAGTCAGAAATAAATGTTGGCCTGCAAGTTTTTTGTTTGTTTGTTTTTTGAGTTGGAGTCTCACTCCAGTGCCCAGGCAGGAGTGCAGTGGCACACTCACAGCCACCCCAGCGTCAACCTGCTGGGCTCTGGCGATCCTTCCGCCTCAGTCTTCCAAGTAGCTAGAACTACAGGTGCAGGCTACCATGCCTGGCTAATTTTTTATTTATTGTAGAGACGAGGTCTTGCTAAGTTTCCCGGGTTGGTCTTGAACCCGTGGGCTCAGGGGCCTGCAAGTTTTAATCTAATATTAGTTTAAGACTATCCAAATTGAAGGAATTCTATTCTCTAAAATTTACTTGTTTGTTTTTTGTTTTTGTTTTTTTTGAGTTGGAGTCTCACTCTGTCGCCCAGACTGGAGTGCAGCAGCCGCTCCCGGCCACTGCAGCCTCGACCCGCTGGGCTCCGGCGATCCTTCCACCTCAGCCTTCCGAGTAGCCGGAACTACAGGAGCGCGCTACCACGCCCGGCTGATTTTTGATTTATTGTAGAGATGAGGTCTCGCCAAGTTGCCCAGGTGGGTCTCGAACCCGCGGGCTCAGGTAATCCACTCACCTCGGCCTCCCAAAGGTGCGGGATTACAGGCTGAGCCACCAAGCCCGGCTAAAATGTACTTTTTAAAAGACATAGCTAAATTGCATTGATACAACCTAACACTCTCCATAATTAAAATAATTTTGCTGGTTTTTTTTTTTTTATAGTCCTCTGCTCAGATTGGATTAAATTCAAATCAAAGGGTACTGTTTAAACTATTTACTGTTCTGTGTGTTTGTTCAAGTTAGTGCTATCTTGGACATGCGGATCTCCTAAAAGCCACAAGACTGGTCTGCTGGTACTGATTTATAAAGCCAACAGTTAGTGACTGTGTGTATATGTATATTTAAGAGATTATTTTACCAGAATAAAGTTGCTTTGTTGTCATCTGGTGTAAATGGTGTTTCTTTCCATCAACAAATTAAAGAACTCATACTCACCTGAAATTAAGTGACAGCTTAAAAAAATATTAATATATTAAACATTTAGGTTTACTGACAATATCAGATATTTTCAGTTAAAAAAAAAAAATTGTATGCCACTGCACTCCAGCCTGGGTGACAGAGTAAGACTCCCAACTCAAAAAAAAAAAAAAAAAAATTATCCAGCTCTAGTTTCTGATGGTGCCTTTCATGTGGGACTTAAAAATGCTTTCCCAAACGTTTTTTTACTATCACATACTTCTCATTCTAATTTTATAAATTAAAAAAAAAACTACACTACTTACCCAAAGCTACTCAGCCAATACTTAGTAAAAAGCAAATAAGATTTCCAAATATAATGCAGTTAATGAGAATCTGACATGGTGTCCTTTTCATGAAGATGTATTGCCTCCTTATTTTATTTATCTTATAATTGCTTGCAAGTCAATTAAACTGGTTTCATCTAACTATAAAAGAAAGTCACCATTAAGAAAAACAATTTTTTAAAAAATCAAGTGTGTGCTAAAAAAATGCTATAATGTGGTATCTTATAAATCTATCTACAAGTTTTAGTCCTCATTATATTTATTAATTAAAAATGCCATAAATCTTCTTTTCTTACTGCTAAAATATTCTTAAACTGGCATACGAAGCGCCAAAGTGCACGTCAGCCACAACACACACAAATTCATCACTCAATCTCGGTCCATTACTCTTGCCAAGGTCAGTATCGAATATTCCTGAAGTTTTCACTTGTAGAATGAATAGATGTTTTGTAAGGATTATCTATTCAAGCAGAAAAAAAGGGGGGCGGGAAAGAACACAAGAAACAATTCGCTATTCAACTGGTACCGAGCAAATTCCAAGTACCAAATTCTCTGTTTTCATTTTGTTGTTTTTCTTACCTATCTTGGGACTTGGGTCCAGAAGAAGAAACACATCTTGTGAGATTTTTCTAGACCTTTCAACAAACCTCCGTGGAGAAGGAGAGATTATTGTCAGTTTGGGCTTCATTTTCCAGTCAGGGACTGGGCAGTGTTATCTATTTGCATTTCAACACCCTTCTTTTGTTTTCTGTCCCTCAAGAGGCTCAACCAGTTCACAAGCAGGTGAGGCAGTTAGATCACTGTAATGACCCTAAAACACTCAAAGGAGAAAACTTTGGCAAACAATGTGGTCATTTTACCTAAAAACTACGCCTTACTTCATCAGTCAAGCCTACAAAGCTCAAGCTAGACCATCTCGTTAAAAATTTACCTTAGATTGTTCTTAATTCTCTCTCTGCCCTGGAGAGGGAAGAGGGACGGACCGGGGAGGGGGAGAGGTCTGCCTATTGGAATCTTTCCTGAATACACACCACTAAAATGTCCAGATGTTAATAGGAACTTAACAGATTACATGATCACGTTTGATTCTGAGAGCAAAAATCTCTGTCAATGCTGCTGAAGTAGCATTCCTATATAGCTTTAAACAACTTGCAAGAGAAAAATGCTTTCTAGGTGGAGAAATGCATATAGGAGAGGAAGGATAAAAGGTCCAGCAATTCCAGGATCTGAAGGACACCCAGGCACAGATGCTGCTGGAGTATAATTCCTGCCACACCCATTCAGATGAGTACATGGTCTAGATTCCAGAATGAGCTTCCTAAGCCTTTACTATTCCAGGAGACATTTGCAGATAAGATTTTGCAAAATTTTAACAGGCAATTCCCCCTGGGTCCATGTTATAGGTCAGTATTTGGAAAAAGATTATAGTATAATGAGGCCATAGAATCACAGATTAAAGATGGAAGGGGCCAGGAGCAGTGGCTCACGCCTGAAATCCCAGCACTTTGGGAAGCCGAGGTGAGAGGATTGCCTGAGAAGCCGAGGTGAGAGGATTGTCTGAGCTCAGGGGTTCGAGACTAGCCTGGGCAACTTGGTGAGACCACATCTCTACAATAAATCAAAAAATAAGCCGGACGTGGTAGCATGCACTCATAGCTCCAGCTACTTGGAAGGCTGAGGCAGAAGGATTACTTGAGCCCAGGAGGTCGAGGCTGCGGTGGCCATGAGCATGCCACTGCACACCAGCCTGGGCAACAGAGTGAGACTCCGGCTCAAAAAAAAAAAAAGATGGAAGGGACCATAGTGTTCATTTCCACAACATCCATGGCTATACAGCTAGTTTGTGACAGGCCTTGAACCATAGGTTAGCTCTCTGGGCTCCTGATCCCACGCTTTGGGCTTTTGGTTACCAAACCTGCTTAGATAGGATCCACAGTGAGGTTATAGTATAAGAAATTCTCACCGGGCTCGGTGGCTCAGCCTGTAATCCCGCGCCTCTGGGAGGCTGAGGTGAGTGGATTGCCTGAGCCCGCGGGTTCGAGACCCGCCTGGGC